>NW_026688551.1:0-38260 GCF_030445035.2 Dasypus novemcinctus
ACTAGAAAAACAGTCAATTATACTAAGAAAACATTTGAAACAGAAATCAGTAAAACAGACAAAATATTAGTTGACAAATAATTTCAAAAGAACATTAGCTTATAAAATGCTAATAAAACTAATGAACACAGAAAAGATCAATGAGAAGGAAGTATGAACCAATCCCCAAAAGATCCTGATTTTAAATTATAATGTAGGCCACTGACCATGTGGTGCAGCAGTGCTCAGAGATGTATTAACCAAGTGCAATGAATGTCCCATGATGATGGAGGAGGTTGTTGTTATGGGAGGAGTGAGGTGAGGGTGGTGGGAGGTATATGAGGACCTCATTTTTTTTAAATGTAATATTAAAAAAAATAAATAAAGACAAAAATAAGGAAAAAAATCCTAATTTTTAAAGTATTTAAAAGAATATTAGGTATAGTTTAGTGGAGGAAATAAAACTTTTTAAATAACTGATATATATTTTTCAAAACAAAGTAAGTCTTCTACTCATGCCAGTCTGAAAATTCAAATAAAATAAAAAGGAGAGTCGAGTGCCTTAAAATTTAAACCATAAATTAGTATAAAACAAAAAAATGTAGAAATAGATATGAATTTAATCTCTCAATGGGGTAGAATACCCCTGGAGTTATACAAAATAAAGTGGCATAAAAGAAAAAAAGTGACAGATTCAACTACATGTAGTCATGAAACTCACTGGAAAAATAGTTGCAACAAGTGTCACAGACAGCCATTATTATAACAGAAATTTCTTCGAAAAACAATGAAAAGTCTTTACGAAGATACAGTAAAATTAATGAAAAGGTAATCCTCAGGAAAAAATTAGACATCTAAAACTGCCTTCACTTCATATGTCATCAATATATTCAATTTTAAAATAATGAATATTTAATTGGCAAATTAGCAAACATTAATGAGTCCTATGTTATCCAATACTGTTGAGTATGTACTGATATAAAAGTTTCAGTATTCCTTATTTTTAGAATCTATACTAGAAAAATATATGGCCAAAACTTCACATACAGGTTGCATTTCACATTTTTTTAAGTAACAGAGGAAAAGTAAGACAACCCAAATGTCTACATAAAGGTGTACATTTAAATGCATTGTCATATATGGTTATGAAGTATTAGGTGGACATTAAAGTGATTTGCAAGAAGATTAATGACATGGAAAGAGATTTTAATATCATGCTGAGTGGAAAAGGTAAATATATAATGACATATATAATGATACTAAGTCTAAAAAGACATATATACTTAGAACAGATCTAAAGAACATACACTAAATACCAATAGGCTTATCTGATTATGGGATTAAGGAAGATTATTGTTTCCTTTCATAAATTTTATGACATGATTTTTCTGTGAGAATATTTTCCCTTTATATTTAGCAAGATAATTTAACAAAAGAAAGTTTTATTTACTTATCTCATGTCTGGGTCCATAATACTTCAAGTGAATGCTATTCTAAGTACAATGGGTATGCTAGTCATTATTTATTTTTTTAAAAACCCACTGTGACAGATGAAATAGATGTTTAAATATAAATTACCTGAAATTGAACTCTAGACTCACCTAGAGAGAAAAATACTAATTAGAAGTCACCGATTATGCCTATCTCTCTGAATGCACTTGGGGAAGAAATAACAAGTTTATCCCATATTTGTAGAAAACAGATTCTGACCCATCACTACCTATTGCTTTGCAAGTTCAGCCATTTTTACCTTAAGTGTAGTGTTTCTGTACTTCATTAGTGACTTCAAAATGAATCTTTAGAGGGCTTCCTAAGTAAATCTCAGTTTGTGGGGGGTGTGTTTATCTTTGTTCTATAGGTTCACATCAACCAGTGAATGTAGGCCATCAGCCTCCCAGCTCAGATAAGAAGTTCTTGACTCAGAACTTCCCAAACTTTAGGCTTCAAAAAATGGATGGGGAGAAACCAAACCATTGAAAGACATCTTTTCCCAAACTTCCTTGCTGCACATGTCAGTATTATTTTCTTGGTGACCAGATAACGTATATAAAGAAAATCTCTTGATCTTTGCTATAACACGATTTAAAGACCGGAAAATAGCAAACTGTTAATGCAGAATAATTGGGAATTGCAAGTACCATGAACTCAGCAACAAATGACAGTTGTCCTGGAGTAGCAGGTCTCTGAGGTCTGCTTTTTTCAGTCTTTACTTTATAGAAAGCCTGTGATAGCTCCTGTTTTCACTCAGAATCTGGATGGATAATGGGATAGCAATTTAGAAACAAAGAGCATTTATAATCTGTGGTTCATTGTGTTTAGGTGATATTGCAGGCTCAGTGATCCCCAGACTCTGTCCTCATGAATATTTTCATGAATGATTAAAGGCAAATATTTAAAGAATATTGCTCAAGCTGAAGAAGGAGTTAGGGAAGCTCTGAACTTTCTATTCCCAGACGGTTAGAATTAGCAGCTGCATCCAAGTTGGCAGCAAACAAGTTTTCTCCTGTTCTCTCTTGTGGCTGTGGCATCTGTGATCAGGGGTGCTGGGCATAGAGCCTGCAGTGTTAGACTAGAAGCATCTTATGCCTGCAGTCTGGAAGTCAGCCTAGAATGCGGAAAATAAGGCATAACTTAATTTAGTCATGGGAGAATGGGTGCAAGAGATTATTAGAATATATAAAACAATCTTATTGCTTGTCTCACAGAGTCATAGGGAGGATTAAAAAAAATAAAATGTGAAAGTGCCTAGGCCATTAAAAACTGCTATTCTACTGCTGATGCCCTGAGGATAGACACATGCAGGCTAGAGAACATGCTCCCTAATATCAACATTCTCACATGCGGAAAGAGGAAATTCTTCAGAGTCCACAAAACTGCACCTCCAGGGCTGGGGCTTCTACTTAAGACTATCTGACCTTGGGCAAGGTTCATAGCTTCTTTATGCTTCATTTTTCACAATTGCCAAAAGGGGGTGAGAAGGAGACTATCTCATAGGACTGTTGTGGGTTTACAGGAGATCATACAGGCAATGTGTAGAATGGTGTCTGACAAAGAATCATCCCTTTGTTGTCTGTTGTCCTCTTCTGCACATAACAGAGAGCTCATGGTGTAACAGTGCCTTGGTCCTGGCAAAAATGTTCTCAGCTCGTATGTGTAAATAGTCTGCATTTCTCTTGTGGATGGTAGGATTGTGGGAAAATGCTGAAATTAGGAGAAAAACAAAGGCCAAGTTTAGAAGTATTCAGTAATTACTCACAAGTAATTATAATTCTGAAATCTTTCTAGTAGTCTTTGATCTACCCTATAAAATATGTAACAGTGAAGTTAAGATTCCTGGAAAAAATAGTAAGGGATAAACGAAATTAACTATCATTAAAACTACCATGTAATGAGCACTTTTATATATCAGCCAGTTTTTAAACTGTGGTATCTGTTCTGATTCTAATATCCCCATGATGAAGTTCTTATTATTTCTACTTTATATCAAAGTAAATGTGGCCATGGGCAAAACTAAGAATTAGTAGTGCTCAGATTAGAGTCCAGTGTGATTTGATTTCTAATCCTGAGCTCTGATCATAATGTTTTTGCATTTCATCAAAAACTGGTGCTGTGATGTGTCCACCCTGGATGGGTGAGGAAGTGCTGATGCAGACCAGGTCTGGATTGTTTAGGAACTTTATATCATCAGGGAAGGCAGGGTTTACTCCTCGGACATATCCGATGTTCGGCAGCTGAAGAGGGAAGAGGATGGAGAGAAGCAAATATCTCCTAACTGATACTTCTGCTGGAAACCTGCCTAAGCATGACCTAGTCTTCTTTGATTTTGTAATTTCTCTTTGACTGCAGGATGGAAAGAAGTCTAAGCAGAGGTCTCAACTTCTGAACAGGGACATCCTCTACATGAATGGGATACACTAAAATGCTAGATTAATTATACTTGAAAGGAATGAAATTGGATATGATTCTCAATTCTTCCACTTTTTAATCATATGACTTTCTGAATGACAATTAACTTATCAGGGCCTGTTAAAGAGACTTAAATAAAATATTATTAGGAGAGATGCATATGAAAAAATCAAGCTAGTATATTTTGCATAGAAAATGCTTAGAATATATTTTCCAAATTAAATTGAGGGAAATGTTTTCATGGCTGACATACTTATTGCTGTAACATTGTTGGTAAAAAATTTTTGACTTCTGGCCAATCCATGTCTTCTTAGGCAAGTATCTCAACTACTCTCTGTCTCAGTTTCCTCTTCTGAAGAGTACATGGTTGCAAAATAAATAGTTGTACAAGGAAAGAAGATAAGAATGACTTCATTCTACACATCAGAACCAATGCAAGCAAAGAGCCAGTGGACTTCATATGAAAGTAAAATTTGTGAAAGAAAAAATTGTCAAGCATACAGCAAGGATATCTTTAAAAAGAGAAAGTAAGGATGTTTTCATTCATACAAAACTAACAAAATTCATTGCCAGCACACTCACAGAATAATATAGAAAAGGAGGCTTTAAGGGAAAGGGAAAGTGATTCTAGATAGAAATATGGATTTATAGAAGGAATGAAGGTCACCAGAAAAGATAACTACATGAGGTATAATTTTTATCACAATATATAGGCTAATTCAATATATGATTCACTATTAAAACAAAATAAACACAACCTAAATATTCTGATAACAGCAACCTTTTAATTAATGATTTTGAAAACTTAGGGGACCAGATTCCCATGATTCTTACTCTCAGTTGAATGATTTAAAATGCATGGATATAAACATTTCCTTTTGCATGAGTGGCTAAAAGTCAGTTTATCATAAAAGATATGGAGGAATAGATTAGCCTTTCTTCTCAGATGGAAGTTCACACATAGTGATAGTCTATGTTTCTGTGAAAAAGCCATTGAAAAATCATGCTCAGCCAGCCCCTCCCTGTAAAATATACCTAGAGGATAAAGAAAATAAACTCTGTAGGAATGAGGACTCCACTTCCATTCCCTCTCCCTCAGCCTCCAATGTGGCCTTCGTTGCAATCTTGCCAAGGATCATTTGAGTTGGTATAGTTCACTTGGCACTTTAGGTTCAGGTTGCTCCTGTACACAAGGAGATGATGATGGATAGGATGTGCACCCTCCATACCCACAGAAAGATCCACCATTAGAAAACTTTTTTGAGCAAAAAGTGTCCTTGAGGATCCATTGAAAAACAATTATGTAGGGCATGGCTTTTGTTAGCCATGTTGTTTGGTTGGAGTTCTGTCTATATAAGAGAATGTCAGGAAAGACATTCTCATAAGACCAACTTCTAGTGAGAATTTCTAGCAATGGCTCCAAACAACTCTAACAACTTTAAAATTTCTAACATATCTAATTTTCATTGTCATACAAATAAGAAGAAAACAGGATTTTGTAATCCTCTCCATTGTTTTAATTTTAGAGCAAAAACTCTCATTAAACCTTAGCAGGACCCATAAATATTTTGAGGGTGCTCTGGTTATGGGAGTTAGAAGCAGAGTTTCTGAGGATTCAAGAAGTACCTAAAAAAACTCAGTTGGAGCCCTTGAATATATTTTTCTCATTGGGCAGGAAGGCATGAAGGTGATATGGTTTTTGGTTATGATTATTGATGAGGAGGCTTGAGACTGAAATAATGATTCTATGATGGCCCTATGTTCCTAAAAAGTAGGATACATAGTCATCTGAGATGAGAGGAGAATTTGTGGGATAACGATTGCAGGACTTTGGTATAAAATTGGAACTTATTCTAAGATGGACGTATAGAAGAGGGGACTGTCTAGAACAGCTATTCTAGTTCTCGTAACAAGAATACTGAATTCACAGTGGAGTTCATAATTGTTTTTGATATTCCCTAGAATATGATTGCATAATTTTCTTAAGCATTATCTTACATCTTTGGTTAAGGGGTAAAAAGCTGAGGTACAAAGTTATACTTTAACTATTTCGGTTACTGTAGTGTATTATACTGAAGCAGTGAGAAGCTCTAATTAGGTGTGGTTTTGAGGGATTGCTGTTCATCCATTCTACACTATTACAGAATCAGGAAAACTTCAAAAGTTTATGCTAATCTGTACTCCTATTATTATCTATCAGTCTTTGTAGAGATAAACTTAGTCAATGAATTAAGCAGATTTAAGCTGCATTTTGCAGTGATAACACATGAATCCTGAAATCTGAACGTCTTCACCTACTCAATTTTATTTCCAGCTTAAGCTAAATCTAGTTAGGGTTGTAAGAACCTCTAGGAAATTTGTTCTCTGGGCAGTTACTCAAAAATTCCCTCTGTGTATTCCTGCCAGCTTAATGCATGTCTTTCAGATTTGCTGCAGCCGGGAAAAAAGAATGCTGGAGCCAAGAATACTGGCTCCTAAATGTTTTTTTTCTGAGTGCAGAATACATCACTACCAAAATGTCTTCACATGGTCTCATTTAAATACAAAGGAGATAAAATTATGGTGAGAGCTCATGGAAATTTGGTGACCATCGAATGGGTTAATCACCGTTGGGAAAACTAGTTTCTCACTTGGAATGAATTCTTTGTTAAACTATTGATTATTAATCTGTATGCAAAACATACTTAACATAATGTTTTGTTATTGTAATGGAGTAGTTTGTACTAATTCACTTCATTTGAAGATATTAATAGAAGTGAAGTCACTAAGATCAGCAAGACTTCTGCCCTGGACCTGGACAGTCTTCTTTAATCTGGACTCTTTCATTTAGAATTGCAATATAAGTGTCAACATCTCAAATAATTTCCATTTCATTGTACTGAAACTGGTTTGCAGGTTTTTTTCTCCTATTCAAATTTTAAAGTGTAGAATCTCTGGCTTTCAGATATCATCAACTTTCTGCAGCTTTTGTTCCTATCAGTAAAGGTACAAAAGGTGCTGCGTAGACTGTTTTTGATAGAAAAAGGCTTTGCAAATATCTTCTACCTGGAAATTGAACATGGATCCTCTGTGGCTGTACCTGGAAGAACTTAATATACATCCTTAACTAAGGGAAGATAAATGATTTATTCTTGGATTTGGCCAGATTAATAAAAATGATACTCTCTCTAATGGTGAAATACATCAGCATTAATTTTGGAGTGAGTCCTGCTTGAATGACTTTCTCTCATTTTTGCAATCCCATATATTTCAGGTACTTGGCACCATTCATGATAATAAGTCTACTCTTACTTCAACAGTTTGGATTAAAATTATGCATTTTTAACAAAATGTCTATATCAGGGGATATTCTATCTCATAAAGTTCAAGATATTGGTTGTCCAGTCCAACATGATCTTTTGTACACATATTTTATTTTCTTTCTATATTATATGTAAAATCAATGATGGTCCTGTTTTCTTTTTATTTCCAGCCTTAAAATCTCATCCTTGGGATGCTGGAAACAATTTCTTGAATGAATACCTATGCAAATATGCAATTATAAACACATATGCGCACAGACACCCATGTCTTCTCAAAAAAATCCAAATAAGTGCAGGCATTGCAAAATATCTATCCATTTAGGGAAAAAATGGTTCTTCCAACAATATGAAAATAGTTGGCACAGATATTTAAACTCTTCTGACATATTCACCTAATTTAAATGTCACATAATAAAACTGACTAACAATATTAATAAAGCAGCAATAAAAGCATTTTGGAGATAATTTGTCCCTAGAGCTTTACTCAATAACAAATGGATATTTAATTTATATGTATGAATTTCAAAAGTTATTTTTCAAATTTTTAATTCAATCACTCAATACAGATTTGGGTGCAAAAATGTGTTTAAATTTACTGGTAAATTTGTAGGAAAGTAGGGCTTGAAGATGGTTGTATTAAATTATCAGGTATATAAAAGCCAGTCTTGGATCATGCAGTCTACTATTCCAGGTCATCAAACATTGTGATGGCTCTTTTATCAAGGAAGGAATACTAGTTTCCTCTCAATTCTTACTGTCATTTATTCCTTTACTGGATTATTCCAGATTCTCTATAATCATACTATTTCCTCATTAGAGTTTTAAATTCTTCAATTCATTGTATATATTATGAAGAAATCTCAAATTGTTTAATTGCTTCCCAAAACCAAAATAATTATTTAACTTTAATAATTTTACTCCTTTATCTATTTCTGTACCATCCCCTAACAAATGTTTCACAAATTTTCACTGCACTCATAATAAGCTACAACAAAAAAATGAAGCAATGAAGTAAATAAGGGTTTCTAAGATCTCAAATTCCACTATTCACTCAACAAAAAATTAATTTTTTTTCTAATATGTTATGACCTCAGTCTTACCCACAGAATTACATTTGTGTAAAAATAAATGTAGGTAGTAAATAAGAAGGATATAATTCTATCAGCAAGGTTTGAAGGTACTGAAATTTCTGACACACACATTGTGTACCTTCATATAATTCCTCTGGGACAGAAGAGGTAAACTGAAACTAACATGTTACTTAGGGTTATAAATCCATGGGTTCTAAATGCATTTAATATGTTTCATGTTTGCCACAGAATTCAGAAATAGAGTTTGCCACTAAGAAAGTAAATTAAACTCGTAAGAATAGAGATGTTTGCCAGTATCAAATTTTACTAGATGTTAAAAAGATGAGGCTACTGTGAGACACAGGCAGAACATGAAATCCATGACTATCAGTGCAGATACCCAGGTTTTCATTACCACATAAATTTGGACTATGGTCTAGGATGAACAAATGAAGTTACCAAACATATGGGAGGGTCATTATCTTAAAAACAGTTCAGTATTTAGGGGTAGAGAGCATCTCCATTTTATACTACAGCAATTATACTATAGCAATTATATAGCTGGGAATGACATGTATAAGCAGATCATACACATGTGTCTGCTAATTCCAATACCTTTCCCATAAGCAACATAGAGAAGCTGGTGTATCACTCTAAATACATTCCGTATATAAGAATTTCATTAGAAACCACAATTAGGAGATCTCATTAGAATATTTTTTAAAAAAGCTTACATAATTTTTTCTCTCTAAATGTGTCTCCAAGGCTGGAAAGATTATCCACAGAACCAGCTGATAAATATTTTCCTTCTCAGTCACTCAAAGGAATGTGCAGATGCAGACTGGTAGGTATTTTAGACTTCAGATGATGGCATTTATTCTCTTTACTCTCAACAAAACAGATAAAAGTTGAGTCAAGGACATTGCACATATTGTTAGAAAATCATTTCAGCAGTTAGAAAGTTGATGAAGATGCTTGTGTCCCAATGACACCAAACAAAATGCTAATCCGGTAAAATAAACTATCCTAATATTGTTTCACCAATTCTTAGCAGAAAAAGAAGTTGTATTGGTTAGAACTTGAAAAACATGCTCTTAAATCTAATCCATTCCTGTGAGTGTGAATCCATTGCATGTATGACTCTGATGAGGTTGCTTCACTTAAAGTATGTGTGTGGGCCAGCTCAATCTAGATAGGTCCTAATCCCATTCTTGTCTTTTGTGTATGGAATGAATTCAGACATGAGAGAGAGGAACCTGCAGGAGGAAAGGAGCTGATACCAGAAGAGTGAGGAGAGTCTAGGAAAAACCACCGTGTGCCTTGCAATGTGACAAGCTAAGGACTCCAAAACCCTGGCTTGATTTGGACATTGTTTAAGCCTCAAAACTATAGCTTGTGAAATTCCTTTTGTTTAAACTGAGCCATTGCATTGATATGTTCATGAGCAGCCTAGGAAACTAAGACAGATCTTAGTACTGAAACAGTGGGGTATTCCTATTACAAATACCAAAAATGTGGAAATAATTTTGGAATTTGTTAAGGAGTAGAGGCTGGAAAAAATGTGAGATGATTGATGTAAAAGCTTGCTTTTCTTTGAAAAGACTGTGGGTAGAAATATGGATAATAAAGATACTTCTGATAAAGAGTTAGAAGGAAATGATGAATTTTTTTAAGGTATGGACTATAGTTAGTAGTAAGATTTTTAATTTTTTATATTTTTTATTTTTATTAAAATGTCTTTTTTTAAAGATACACAGATCACAAAAAATGTTACATTAAAAAATCTAAGAGGTTCCCACATACCCCAACCCCAATTCCCCCACTCCTCCCATATCAACAACCTCTTTCATCATTGTGGCACATTCATTGCATTTGGTGAACACATTTTGGAGCACTGCTGCACCGCATGAATTATAGTTTATATTGTTGTTTACACTCTTCCCTAGAAGGTATTGATAACTGGAAGAAAGGTGATCCTTGTTTTATGGTGACTGAGAAATTTTCAAAATTATGTTCTGATGTGGGATGGAAGGCAGAACTTGAAAGTGATGAACTTGGATATATTGCAAGGGATATTTATAAGCAAAATATTGAAAGGGCAACCTGATTCCTCCTGGCAGATTTTATTGAAATGAAAGAAGACAGGGATAAGCTGAGAAATGAATTCTTAAGGACACACACAGAAATTGATGATTTAGAAAAACAACAGGAATTGATGATTTAGAAAATTCTGAGTTTCCAGAAAGTGAATCCCCAGAGAATTGTGCTCCAAGTGAGGGTTAAACTGAACATGAATCCAGTCCGCAATTTCTGTGGAAGTCAGAACTGGAAATTCAGTTATCTAGGAAGAATCCATGGAAGGTATTTTGTCTGATGGTCTGGACTCCTGGGAACTACATGTGTAACTACAATTTTTTTTTTCCACAATTGTATAAATGGAACTATTGCCAGCCTGAAAAATGGGACAGAAGATGGGCAGATTAAAGGAAAAATCACTTCAAGTTCAGAACCATAGGAGATGAGGCTGGGCTGAAGACACGTTGGGTAAAGACTGTGGACCCACCCATGTGTTGGGAAAGGGTGAGTCTGCTGCCACTTGCATAGGGTTTTGCCTTCCACCACGTTGTTCAGGAAGAGTGCTGCCACCCCAGGGCTTGGAGAGGATAGCGTCTTTGGGCCTCAGGTTATGGAGAGTCTGCCCACCACCCCAATGCTCTGAGGGTAAATCCTGTTCCCTGGTCATTCACTGAGAACCTTTCCACCATCCTGATGCTGGGAAAGGGTGGAGGACTCATCCCAGTTTTCAAGCAGAGCATGGGTGCCAGACAATATCTTGGAATGAGTTGTGCTGCCACTTCATCAATGATGAGCTTCCAAATTTCAGTCCGTCGATGATTTTCAGGCCTTGAAATCTAAGGGAGTATACCCCGTAGGACTTCAAAAATGTTTGAAACTCATGACTTCCCCTCCCCCCACCCCTATTTTTCCCAAAGGGAATAAATCTTTATCCTATGCTTGTCTCTCCATCAGAAACAGGTAAATTGTTCTCTAAGTATCACAAATACACAGGCAGAGAATTGCACCCCGGATAGTCCATATCTATAACTGATTTTGATCAAACTTTGTACCAAGCATTTTTTTTTTAATGATTTAAGATTTTGTAGTTTTTTTTCATATTATGAAGGAATTAATGCATTCATATGTATAAAAAATGTGTTTTGGGGATGCAGTGTGATCTGTGAGGGTTTGAAGCTCTATGTTACACAGAAGAACATGTTCTTATATATATATCCCATTCCTGTAGGTCTGAACTTATTGTAAATAAAGGTCTTCTGATGTGGTTATGTTATTTAAGGTATGTGTGGCCCAGCCCAATTAGGATGGGTCTTAATTGTATTACAGGTGTCCCTTGTAAGTAGAACAAATTCAGACATGAGAGAGAGTGAGCCATAGGAGACAAAAAGCTAGTCCTGAAAGGCAAGAGAGATCATAGGATATTTTGCCATGTTCCCTCCTATTGGGCAAACGAATGTCCCAGAGTCTGTGACAGACAACCCTAGGACAGCACAGTCTTCAGGTTTTGCCTTGATGCTAACTTTCTTTATCCACAAAACTGTAAGCACATACAATCCTATTGTTTAAGCTGAACCACTGCTTGCACAGCACAGGAAACTAAAACATAGGTTGATAAAAAACTTATTACCACAAGAAGAATTTGAAACTAGCTTTTGTTACTTAAGTTGGTTTTGGAGGCAAACATTAATTTTACTAAAATAATCTCTATGTATAATTACATTAGTATTTTAAAACAAATAATATTTAAATGTATTTATGAGATTTGGGTATTATTCTTGAGTTCCACTATGCAAAGGATATTACATTTTACTCTTTTTTTAAAATATCAAAACAATTAGATTCTGAATATTACAATTTTATGTCAGGATGGTGGAAATCAGTATTTGCTATTATAACTGGGACTCCATATTCTATTTTAGTGAACAATTCTCTCTGGATACCACAATTTTTTTATCAGGTAAGTTTTTCTTTGAATTTATTATTATTTCTTGTTCCCTAATCAAGTAGATATTTGCCAAGGCTAGGAATGTCAACTTACCACACATATGAAAAAATACCTTCTCTCATTTTGGGTTGCTCCAAGGAGTAGGTTGTTGTCATTTACTACTGGAGCAAAATGGTTTTCATCGCCACCAGCTCCTTGATGAATTTACTTTCTTTGATTAAAATACTGATGCATATTTTCTTACAGAAGATTGCAAAAAAATATATCAATACAGCTGAATATATTTCCATACACTTCACAGACTCAAGTTACCAGCATTCAGTTCAAGAATCAGATCAGAGTGGCATGTCTCCTTTCAGTTCCAGCTCCCCAGGTATATGCCATGGTACCATTAGGGGGCAATGACTTGTGTTTACTCTTATATAAAATAAATACCATCTTGCAATACACACTATTTTGTGTCCAGTTTATTTCCTCAATATTTGTAAGATCATTCATATTTTGTATATAGTTGTACATTATGCATTTGCATTGCTGTTCATAGAATTTATTTGTTTGAATATACCAAAATGTAACCTTTCTAGAGCTCAAGGATGGCTGGATGGTTTCCAGTTTCAGGTGAAAAGATATAGGCAATATTTCACTCTTCTCTGATATCTCCTACATGTATGGCAACTCAAATGTGATACAATGATAATGAAGTTTAGGATTTTATTCAGTGTATTAACTTTCTATTGCAACAGTAATGAATTAACATATCCCTAGGAAATTAAAACAACAAAAACTTTTAGTACAGTTCTGTAGGTAAAAAGCCTGATTTGGGTTTCAATCAGATAAAATCAAGTGGTCAGAAGACCTCTGTCCCTTTTAAGTAAAGAATTTGTTCTGTTGCATTTTCCAGCTCCTAGAGACTGACCACGTGGTTTGGATCAGGTATCACTTCCCCCATATTCAAAGAGAAGAATGATAAAAAATGAGAAAAACTGGTGAAGTCTTTCTAACACTGCCAACTCTTTTACTACAACCAGGGAAGGTCCTCAGTTTTGAAGAACTTATGTGATTTCTTTAGACCTCAGGGAAAAAATGACAATGTAGAAGGAAAAGAAAGATAGATCAACCAATAACTTCTTTTCAGCCCTTATGTAATCATCAGTAACAACATAAAAAGATGGTATAGAATGGAGGTAAATATGTGTTGATCAAGAAATTAAATTAAAAAAACAAAATGAGTTAGTTGTGTGCACAATTACCAGTCTCTGGAAAAACAGCATACATATGCATGCTGCATTATCTGTGAAAGTGAATCACAAATTAGTAGAATATGCACATAAATTAATTTATGTTTGCATTTAAAAGTATATGCTGCAGAATATTAAGATAAACAGTAAAATATAAGTTAATATGCATAGTGATGCTCCAAAATGTACTCATCAAATGCAATGAATATACACTAATGAAAGAAGTTGTCGAGGTACAAGGAGTGGGGGGCGTAGAGTGGGGTATATGGGAATCTCTTATATTTTTTAATGTAACATTTTGTGTGATCTATATATCTTCAAAAAAGATAATAAAAAAAGAAAATAACAGAAAAAATGTAAGCTAATAGTTTATATTTTTACATTTTTTAGAATGATATTAAAGAACAAATTAAAATTTCCATGACAACTTCATCAAGAGACTTCAGAAGAAAGTAAAACAATTTATAAATTAGTTCCATGAATATCACATATTCCCTACACTTCAAAGAGTGGGCCTCTTCTTTTCATTTTTCCTTTGAACCACCAAATTATGTAGCTACTCCTGTTCCTATTAATAATTGCTTATAAGCTCCCAATAGCCGATGCCAAAGATTTTGAATTCATGTATATCAGTAATAAAAAAGCACCAAAGACAAATAGTAGCAAACATCAAAGGCTAAAATTCATATATTTCTTGCTATGTCCAGGACTCCGTGTCCCAGGTACTTTCTGTAACAACTCATTTAATACTCAGACAGTGTTATAAGGGAATACATCCACCAAATGACCTAGATTGCTACCCACAAACACTATGCCTTTACCTCAACCAGGTCTGTTTTTTTCTCCATCTATATTCCTATGGTGCGCAAGTTAGGTAATGGTAACATCCTAGTAACTCAGGAATTTGGATGGTACCATGAAAGAGGAAAATGAGTGTATGTCAAAGCCAGTTTGCCATGGCAATAGAAGGAAGAACCATCAGGTCATAAAGACCATGATTTCAGTGACTGCCCTGTCAATTTCTGGTCATTACATGTAGTTTTCTGAGACTGTGCATTAGATTTCCTATAAAATGGAATCTTGTATCTCACTTTAATATCACAAATGGATAACATGGACCACATAAATAAATTATATTTATCACCTACAACATTGAATGAAATCATCCATTTTCAATTTGCAAAACATGAGTGGAATATTGAAAAGGTAAGTATAAAAAATATGAGTCACCACATTTCTCCTAGCTCAGAACAAAATAAGGGGAAAAATAGTGTTTATGATCATTTTAAGATTTTTTAAAAATTGCAGCAACTTGTGACAAAATATTATCATTGATACTTATTAATATACATCATAAATTCCAGGATAGAAAGCTAATGTGTGAGTTTCTGTTGAAATTTAGGGCATCAAATATTCTATGCACATACTGAGAAGTTTATGAAACCACATGCATGGCAGGACAGTTTGCATGCTTGAAAAGGCCTAAAAATGCTCTATGCTTTTAAGGCCTGATTTCTAGGGCCAGTGCAAGCAGGAAGTTTTAAATAAATTAGACTTCTATAATAAATGCCATGGTTAAGTGTTGAAGTCATGTTCCAGCACAGAATCTTTTGGTGAAGTATGAAAAAGGTGTTTTTGTTTGTTGGATGTTTTTGGTTGGTTGGTTGTGTTTTCCCCTTTCCTTTCTCCTTTCCTCTCCTTCCCTTTCTGTTTTTTTAAATAACTTATGAATTTCAATGAGATTTGTCAAAATACTGACAACATCTTAAAGGAAAGAGATTTCAGGGCCACATGCGATATTGAATATCATCTTCAAAACATAGTTTGGAAAAGTGATTAAACAAACGATGACTATAAATATCAATTATGAAGAATGGCAAAACTTGAGGAAGGAGAAAAGTATCTTTTCCAGAGCTAACAGATAATAAATATTAAAATATACAATTTTTAACTACCAAATCAGTAAACCAACAAAGAAAAACAAGAGTGGATAGCCCATTAAAAAGAAAAGCATAATTTGACAGAAATCATTCCTCAGGAAACATAAATATTGGAATTAATTGAAAATACTTTCTGTCATCTGTCCTCATTATGCTCATGGATTGAAGTAAATCACAAAGAACAAATTAGTCCATGAAAATGATACATGAGCTGAATGTGAACATTGATAAAAATTAAATATTATGTAAAGGAGTCAAATTATAATTCCTTATCAGAAAAGTACAGTACTTAAATAAAATGTTCACTAAAAAGTTCCAACAGCTGATTCAAGCTGACAGAAGAATGAACCAGTGAACTTGAAGATAGGACAATTGAAATTATCCACTCTGAAGTGCAGAAATAAAAAAGGATGAAGAAACTTGAACAGACTATAAAGGAACTGTGGAAAAGCATCAAGTGGTCCAACATTTTCATAACGGTATTTCCATAAGGGACAAGAGTCAAAAAGAATATTGGAATAAATAATGGTTACTGCTTCCCAAATTGGATGAAAGACATGAATTAACACATTTATGAAGCTCAACAATCTCTGGGGAGTCATTAGCCTAGCTGCTTATCACCTGCTTATCACACTTTGATCCTTAAAAAGAATAACTGCTTATTTCTCATCAGAAACAATGGAGATCAGAAGGAAGCAGAATAACATAATAAAAATGTGATGAAAATAAACAAAAGAGTTGTCAGCCAAGAATTCTATACTTGGAAAATTAATCTTTCAATAATAAATATTAATTAAGACAATTCCAGATTAAAAAAAATAAAAGCAGAGGAATTCATTTTTAGGGGTTATGTCCCAATACAAAAACTAAAGGAAGCTCTAGAGGAGCTGAGTATTTTTATTCTATAGAATTTGTTTATATCAATTCATGATAGATTGTTAAAGTTAAGGATATTTTTTAAAATTTCCATTATAGTTACAAAGAAAATATCTAAAATATATACCTGAAAGGAAATGAAAGGGAACCAAAATTTGTTTAATATGAAAATACCAACTTAGAGAAAAGGCCAAAAGGGAGGAGTTCAGGGACAAAAAGTATATCACACACAGAAAACAAAATACTTCAAAAAGAAAAATCCTACATTATTGGTAATTGAATAAGAAAATTGATTCATGAGATGGGAAATAATGCTAAATATCTTACTCTGAGATTATGAATACATAAAGGATGATTGACATATATATGTAAAATGAAAAAACAAAGATATGTATGTAAAAAGCAAAACCCACAACTACTATGAAAAAAGTTGGACTGTAGAAAGTTTCCAAGTTGAAATCTTTTATTAAGCAATTCAGACTCCACACACAAAAAATATTGTTGACTAAAGCATTAGCATTCCAAAATATTGAGTATGGTAAAAATCACAATGAGAATGGTGATTTCACACAAAATGGCAGAACAAGAATTTATAGGGGTCACTTTTAGCAAAACAAAAATGAACTGGAAATAACATATTGAAATTACTAATTTGCAACTCTTCAAATTGTGCACTGAAAACAACCACAGGAGAAGTGGCCCAAGGAAGACCTTGCTGAGCTTTCCACCTTTCATAAGTGATGGTGGGCATGATTTCCTGTCTGGCACCAGGACAGACAAATGAAATTTCCTCCTCCAAACTTGAGCTGGCTTGTCTCTGAGGAACAAGCATAGAGGCCGCAGCATCCTTCCACAGTATTTCTCTGAAAATTTAAAGAGGGACACGTTTGATTTTTTTAAAATTTTCTTTTTCTTTAAATTTTCTGATTTCTTTAAATCACAAAAAAAAGTTACATTAAAAAAATAAGGAAGGCAGGGCAAGATGGCATCTGAATGAGCACACCTCATAATCTCTCCTGCAAAGTACCGGCTGAATAGGGTTGGAATCTTGCTGGAATGGGCTGTTTTGGGGGCTTGAAAGGCAGGAGGTATCTGGGGGTCAACTAGAAGAGACTGCAACAGAAGCAGTGCTTGCTAAGTACAAATGCAGGTTCCTAGCACTGAGGTTGGAAGTTGTGGGGAGACGCGACCCTTCCCCTTAGAGCTAGCAGCCACAATGCTCCCTGAAAACTGTCAGTTGTGCAACAGTGTTTCCAAGCCTCATGTTTCCCAGATGTGTAGTCCCCAGGACTGTGTCCCCTAAGCCCCCATAGCCCACATTCCACAGACCCACAGACCCTGAATCTGCAATATCCTGGACTTACCTTTCCTCAATCCAGTGCTCCCTAAAGTCTGGGATTACCCTAGCCCTCCAGTTTTGGACTGACTCTGAGTGGGAGGGATTTGGTGGGAGGTGCAGAGGGGCCAAATGAATGTGGGATCAATTTTATGGTCCCCCACCCCCTTTTTTTTGAGCATGGAGGAGCATACCAGCTGGTTTGGGGAGAGCCTGGGAAAAAAGGAGAGGTGAATCTGCTGAGAAAGCCCAATTTACATAAATGCCCTGGGATAGGAAATTTGATCTGGGAGAAGGTGGAGTCAGAAAAGCAGCTAGCCCTCCTGTAGCACACCTGAGGGAGAGGGACTGTAGAACATGTTTTCCAAGCTTCCAATAGCATATTTGAGGTTCCTGGTGAGGTGTGGGTGCTCTCTCTCTGGAAATTAAGAGTTATTGTTTTCTGTGATGAGCTGGTTCACCAAGGACCCACTTGAATCTCCCACTGGACACCTCATACAGCTTTTCTGCTGCCCTGGGAGAGAGGGAAGTGAGAAAGGGAGAAAGGAGGAATGTCAGGCTCCTAAGAGTTTTATTTAACTGCAAAGAGGATTTCTTGCTTGAAATTTTGTGTGGTCTTTTTGTTCATTTGTTTTCTTGTTTTTCCTTCTGCTTTATCCCCCCATGGCCATTTTTTCTTTTTTCCTCTCTCTTTTTTTCTTGCTCACCTCCCCTCCCCCCTTTTCCTCCCTTTTTAAAATTTTCTTTCTTCTCTTTTTTATTTTATTCTTTCTATATAGATGCTGCAGGGAGCACTTCACATTTGCTGTGTTTCCTCATCCTCCATTTTCTCTTTTCTGTGTGTACTGATTTTGGCTACCAACACTATCCCCTTTCCTCTACATCTTTTTATCCTCCATCATTTATTGTTTCTCTTACATTCCACCTCTCCTTGTTTGGCCCCCAATTTTCTGACTTTTTTTTCCTAATACCTTTGTTCTGTTTTCTTTCCTTTATTCACTCTTTATATTATTGTCCTTTCTTTTCTCTTTCCTTCTCTCCTGACTACATTGGCCTTTTAATTCATAAAATATTCCTCCCTATATTCCATTTACTGTCTCATTGTAGGTACTCCACTTTTCTTACTATAACTCTACACAGCTTATATGAGTCTAATATCCATTCTCCTAGATCTCACATGGTTCTTCTGTTAAAATTTACTATCAATACTTCTATTATTCTTTTTCTTGTCTTACTCCTTTTGCTTTCTCTTGCCCTAACATTTTCCTGCTAGTAAACTTAGCCAACAACAAGGAAATAGAATAAGAACAAAGTGACAAAGAGAAGATTTAACATGCACACAAAACAACTAATTAAACCCCAAGACTAGACAAAGAAGATAAGCAACTGGATAAACTCATCAAGATAAAATGATGACCAGATACCAAAAAAACTACAAACCAAACCAATAATCAGGAAAGGATGGCTCAATCCAATGATCAAACTAAAAACCAGGAAGAGGAGCAGAACATTGAACAAGTAATTATAGAGCTCTCAAAACATATATTAGGGACCAATTTGATGAAGTGAAGGAAGAGATTAAGAATATGAAAAACACACCTGGAGACAATACAGAAGAAATTGCAATCACACACAAAAAGATAATGGATGTGACAGTGATGAACAGCACAATTAAAGAAATCAAAAATACACTCTCAGCAAATAGCAGATTAGAAGAGGCAGAGGAAAAGTTAGTGATGTGGAAGACAGTACATCTGAAATCAAACAGATAGTAGAACTGATCGATAAAAAGATAGAAAAAATCCAGCAGGGACTTCAGAACCTGAATGACAATGGAAAATGCACAAACATACACATTATAGGAATCCCAGAAGGAGAAGAGAAGGGAAAAGGGACATAAGGAGTGTTGGAGGAAATAATGGCTAAAACTTCCCAAATCTATTGAGGGAGATGAATGAACATGTCCAGGAAGTGCAATGCACTCCAAATAGCATAAGTCTCAACAGGCCAACCCAAAGACATATACTTGTCAAATTATCAAATGCTCAAAGACAAAAAATGAAAAGCAATGAGAGAAAAGAGAACCATCACATACAAAGGAGGTTCCATAAGATTAAGAGCTGATTTCTCATCTGAAACCTGGAGGCAAGAAGGCAGGGGTATGACACAGTCAAGGTAATAAAAGAAAAAAAATGTCCAACCAAGAATACTCTATCCAGCTAAGCTAGCATTCAAAAAGGATGGAGAGTTCAAAATATTCACAGATAAACAGAAACTAAGAGAGTATGCCAACAAGAATCCTGCCCTTCAAGAAATACTAAAGGGAGTTCTGAAGGAGAGAAGTAAAAAACAGGAGAGTCAGAGATGGAGGAGAGAGTAAGAGCAACTAAAAAGACAAAAAAGTTGAGAAAAAGCCAAGCAAAATATGACAAACACAAATCCAAAGAAATATGGCTAATATAAGTAATTCCTTGAAAGCAATAACACTGAATGTCAATGGATTAAACTCATTTGTCAAGAGACTCAGACTGGAAGATTGGATAAGGAAATATGACCCATCTATATGCTGTCTACAAGAAACACTTCTTAGACCCAGGAATTCAAGGAGGTTGAAAGTAAATGGCTGGAAAACAATCTTACAAGCAAAAAATAACCAAAAAGAGCAGGAGAAGCTATACTAATATCAGACAAAATAGACTTTAAATGCAAAACAATTGTGAGAGACAAAGATGGACACTACATATTAGTGAAGGGGATAATTTTTAAAGAAGAAAGAACATTCATAAACATTTATGCTCCTAAAAAGGGCACCTCCAAATATGTGAGGCAAGCACTGGAAAAACTAAGTGAAGGAATACATGCCTCTACAATTACGGTAGGGGACTTTAATACACCACTATCAACTTTGGAGAGAACATCTCAAAAAAGAATCAATAAAGAAACAAAGACATTGAACAATATATCAGAGGAGCTGGACCTAATAGACATATACAGAATATTACACCCAAATACAGCAGAATATACATTCTTCTCAAGTGCACATGGATCATTCTCCAAGATAGACCACAAGCTAAGACACGGAGAAAGTCTCAATGAATTCAGAAAGATCAAAATCAACAAATAATTTCTCTGACCACAGTGGAATGAAGCTGGAAATCTACAAAGGCCAGAGACCCAGATTTGGCACCAAGATATGGAAGTTGAACAACACACTCTTAGAAAAACAGTGGGTCAAGGAGGAACTCTCAAATGAAATCAATAACTACCTTGAAACTAATGAAAATCATAACTCCACATATCAAAACATATGGGATGCAGCAAAAGCAGTACTGAGAGGGAACTTTACAGCCATAAATTCATACATCAAACAAGAAAAAACTAAAATTGAAGAACTGCACACTTGGAGGAATTAGTAAAAACAACAACAAAGTAAACCCAAAGGAAGAAGAAAGAAAGAAAGAACAAAGATCAGAGCAGAACTGAATGAACTTGAAAAAAATAAAACCAAGAGCTGGTTCTTTGAGATGATCAATAAAATTGGCAAACCCTTAGCTAGAGTAACAAAGAAAAGAAGAGAGGAGATGCAAATACACAAAATAAGAAAGGAGAAAGGGGATATCACCACTGACCCAACAGAAATAAAGACTATCATAAAAGGATACTTTGAAGAAATCTATGCCAATAAGGACAATTTAGAGAAAATAGACAAATTCCTAGAAACACATAAGCAACCTACATTGATGAAAGAAGAAATTGACAATCTCAACAAACCAATCACAAGAAAAGACATACAATCAGCCATTAAAAACCTCCCAACTAAGAAGATCCCTTGGTTAGATGCCTGACAGGTGAAGTCTACCAAACATTCTGGAAAAAACTAACACCAATCTTGCTTAAACTCTTCCAAAAAATCAAAACAGAGGGAACATTGCCTAAATCATTCTATGATGCCAAATCTACCCTAATACCAAAGCCAAACAAAGACACAACAAGAAAGTAAAATTACAGACCAATTCTCTAATGAACATAGACATGAAAATCCTCAACAAAATACTTGCTAATCATATTCAACAACACATTAAATTAATTATACACCATGACCAAGTGGGATTCATTCCTGGTATACAAGGATGGTTCAACATAAGAAAATCAATTAATATAATACACCATATAAAGAGATTGAAGGGAAAAAATCATATGATCATGTCCATATATGCAGAAAAAGCATTTGACAAAATAAAGCACCCTTTCCTGACAAAAACACTACAAAAGATAGGAATGGAAAGAAACTTTATGAACATGATAAAGGATATATATGAAAAACCCACAGCTAACATCATTTACAATGGTGAAATCCTAAAATCTTTCCCTCTAAGATCAGGAACAAGACAAGGATGCCCACTATCACCCTTTCTATTTAACATTGTGTTAGATGTACTTGTTTGAGCACTGAGGCAAGAACCAGACATAAAAGGTATCCAAACTGGAATGGAAGAAGTCAAAATTTCATCTGTTGATGGGCATTTGGGTTGATTCCAACTTTTGGCAATAGTGAATATATATTTATATAGATGAGGTTCCCACATACCCCACACCCCACCCCACCCCCACTCCTCCCATAACAACAAACCTTTTCATCATTGTGGCACATTCATTGCATTCGGTGAATACTTTTTGGAGCACTGCTATACCACATGGATTATAGTTTGCATTGTAGTTTACACTGTCCCCCAGTACATTCAGTGGGTTATGGCTGGATATATAATGTCCAGCATCTGTCCATGCAATATCATTTAGGACAACTCCAAGTCCCCAAAATGCCCCCATATCTCATCTCTACTTCCCTTTCCCTGCCCTCAGCAACTACCTTGGCCACTGTCTCCAGATCAGTGCTACAGTTTCTTCCATTACTAGTCACAATAGTTCCATAGTAGTATACCAGTAAGTTCATGCTAATCCATATTTTATTCCTCCATCCTTGGCCCTGGGTTGGTGATGTCCACTCCATCTCTATATAGAGAGGGGGCTTAGATCCTACATGGCTGATGGATGCAATTCTCCTGCTTGGAGTTGTAGGCACTCTCAGTTCCCTGGTGTAGTGGTTGGCCATCTTTACCTCCCTGTTAGCTGACGTGTGCAAGTTCAACAAACTGGAGAGTAAGAGTTGCAATTCTGCTGAGGCTAAGGGCCCAGCTGGCACATGGCCATTCCAGAGATTCAAGTTTCCTGGGTATACATCAACCCAAGCACCAACCACAGGTTCAGTAAAAGTGGTAGAAGAGGCATGTGTAGAAAGTTCACATCTGAGTTCAACTCCATTACACTCAGGAACACAAATTCCCTGGTAGGCCCACTGACAAGGCACTGAACTCCAGAGCTAACCACCATGATTGTAGAACCTGTGTGTCTTCATAGCCCTCAGGAGCACCAGTACCTGCGATTGTATCTACTTTGGCTGTCTCTGGGATCTTTCTGAGGCATGTGTATGCACAAGCCCTGTGATGACCTCCTGACTCTTTTTTGAAGACTCTTAGCCATATAAACTCATTTGTCTTTACCATTTCCCCCCTTTATTCAAGGTCTCTTTCTAGTTGCATCACCAGTTAGTAATTGGTAGTAATCCCTTGGCCCCAGTGGGGCTCATCCCCAGGAGTCATGTCCCATGCTGGGGGGAATGTAATGCATTTACATGCTGAGTTTGGCTTAGAGAGTGGCCACATTTGAGCAACATGGAGGCTTTCAGGAATTAACTCTTAAGCACCCTGAAGCTCTAGGCCTAGTTCGAATTTCAGGCACACAGCCTCATAAGCATAGTCATCAGTATCAAGGGCTCATCATTGGACTGTTTTTCTTCACTGGACTTTACCCTTGCACTTGGGGGATTGTTGGTGTTCCATTGGGGAATGTGACAGAGCTCCCCTGGCTAGGAACTCAGCACTCCCTCAATTGTCCTTTGTAACTGTAACTCCTATGAAAATACCCAACATATATCCAAACATTTTTATGTACCCTTTATACATGCCCTGGAGAACTTCCTCCCAACCATGTGTCCCCCATCAATAACACCCCACGCCAGTGTGCCTCCCCCACCATAGTTGAACCACTCTGTGGTCCAAAACTTCTTCAAAAATGAAGCCTAATATATTGCTAAATTCATTTAATAGGAAAATGAAATAGTAGTGATAGTTTAAAGATTAGAAACAGAATACATACTAATTTAGAAAAACTGAAATAAAGTAAAAATAAATTTGAGTATTAAAAAATGAAAAAATCATAAAACTTTGTTTTTGATGTTTTGCCTTTAATCACTGCAATAGTTGTTGCCCTGTATGTACAGTTGGCAAGGCAATTTCTTTCATTTCTTCCTCAGTGTCTACATCATCTTTTTCTAATTTTTAATTTCATTTTCAAAAAAGTTTTTTTAATTGATGAAATTTATGTCATTTTGTGGGAAACAAAGGCATGTTGTTTCCATGGAAGCAAGTTACTTTCTGACCACTGGGTCATGCTGTCCCTGGAGATGTACGTGCAGGTGGCTAATCCCTCTGGGAAACATAACATTCCAGCAGAACCCAGACTTGATATCTCAAGTAACCTGGGCAACAAGATTAATGAGTATATTTGTTTCAATAATATAATAGAACATCATGAGCTTTGGTAATTATCTTAACCACTGTGCACTGTGTTATTTAGAATGAGGTAATGGAAATAGTTAGCTAGAATAGTTGCTGGTTCTCACAATTGCTTGGGGTATATAAAGAAGCCCCTGAAATTAATAAACTTGTCTGATGAGCTTGAGGTTTCAATGCTTGCAGATCCCCTGAACCCAATCTTACTTTATCTCTCATTCCTGATACCCTCAGGTCCATTGACTCCCACAAGTGGCACCTAAATGTGGGGCCCAAGGCAATAACTTTAGCAGAGATTCTTCCACGACAGTATCGGGAACACGGAAACAGAAAAACCTTCTTTAAGGTAAGAGTGTCAATCAGTAGTAACCCGGGTTTGGCACTGCCGTGTATAAATATATTTTAATATTGTTTCTGTTAGCATCAGGGTATGGGTAATCAGCCAGGACGCTTGGAAGAATATTCACAAGTTTTAAAAATGCTTTTACATATGGTTGGCATCACAATAAAAACAGCAGATTTACTTGAGCTTTTTGCCTTATTTCAGAAACACTGTTACTGGTTTCAGCCTCAGGGGTGTAATGTTTTAAATTTGAAACAGTGGAAATGTGTAATGAAAGCTTTACAAAGAGTATATCAAAGAGGGGAATCCATTCCTTTATCTGTGTGGGCTTTGTGCCGGCAAATTGCTGCCACCTTAGATCCTTTACAGTCTGAAGAAGGAGAGAAAGATGAAATTACTATATTTTCTAAGCCCATAAGTAAATTTAAAATGAAAGAAAGTAAACTGGAACAAAAACAGGAGCTTGAGGCGAATGGGGAACCATCACGTTTTTTTCCTCGTCCTGATATTAACCCTTTCATCAATAAAAGCTCAGTGAAGTGTCCTAATGAAATATCTTCTGTGTATCCAGTACAACCCTTCGCCCTTACTCAATTGCCTTCTGTTACTAAGCCTAAATTAGAAATGTTTTCAGATGTTGCCAATGCTTTGCCTTATGTTAAACAATTATTATCTGCTTTCCCCGTAACATTACATGCCATACCACCAGATACAAAGAGTTTGCAAGGGGGTGTCAAGTTTCATCCTGAGCCAAAACCTTTAAACTATTGAAAGATTTAAAATGGGCAAAGATACTAAATAAAGTCCTTGTTAGTGAAATCAGGCTTGTAAGAAAACTCTCTGTTAAAGTGTTAACTAAGATAAGGAAACTGTTCTGGCAGCAACTCTGCAAACCCCCTACTGTCTACATGACAATGTAGCTGTGGGCTAGTGGGGGTTAATAGAGTTAAGCCACTGAAAAAAGAGAAAAACATGGCAACATTGGTGTTCTGTTTTATTTCCATGCTAATTCTAATTAGGCTTATATAACCAAGATAATAAAATTAGTACAAAATTTTTATCAAGGTTTAAAAAGGAATTTTCAGTTTTAAATCAATAGTTTACTCCTGAACTTCAAGTCTCAGTATAGTCTTACAAAGTAATAATCCCAAAATGTGTGTTAACAGTTTGTCTAAACTGCTAAATAAGAGCTTAGCTACATTTCTGCTGCTCAAATTATCTTAACTGATTGCTGACAACTAATAAAAATGTTTCCAAGCACAAGCTTGCATGTTACAGGCAACATGGATTCCAGAAGAAATCTTAAGAAATGATACTTAAAATGTGATATAATGGAGAGCTTAAAAGCAGCTATACCAAGAAAGTAAGAATTCTGAGTTAATTGTAAACTATGTTTCTGTTACTGTGTTGTCATTGTTCTGTGTTTGTCTATTCATTCAATGTCAGTGTATATTTTGATACCTCCCGATGGTAATATAAATTAATAAAAATTTATAAAAGAACTCTATTCAAATGGCCAAAAATTAAATAAGTGCTTATATTAATACATAAGTTTAAATGTTAATAAGATCTCTACAATGATAAAAATTGTAAGTCTTGATTAACAAAATTACTATGTCTTTTTATAAAAAGTTGTTCTTGCCTAGATTAAAATGAATAGCTTATTTTTCTTCACACAATACGAAGGATGTAAAACTGAAATGAATATTAAAAAGGTTAAACGTTTGTGAGAATGCTAACTGAAATTTAATACATTTTTGCAAAAAGGTGGGTTTTGTCCTAAAGCAGGATGGCTAATTTTCATAAACTCTTGGAACTTAAATGCATGTGGCAAGTTGTAGAAAGTATTGTGGTAACTTTAAGAAATGTGTTCTGTAAAGGTAAAATTTGTCTTAAAATAATATAATTATAGCCTATATGGTTATAAATAATTATAAAAAGTCTTATGAAGCATTGTTTAAAGTGTTTAAGTGGCTAATTCCAAAAGGTCATTATTAAACAAACCTGAATTAATAATAATGATAATAATAATAAAAGGTAATTTTATAACAGAAAAGCTTGGCTGCAGCCAGCTTCCTTTGACAACTTGCTTCTAGGAAACTGTTTCTAATATTGCATGCTACTAAGTATTTAAAGTAAAGAAAAGTTTATTATTTTAACAAGCTTGCTTAGTGTTAATGGTATTATGTTATAAGAAGTTTGCTTGATAACTTCATATGTGGGCTATATGAAATGTGTTTTTATTATTAAGGAAACAGGAAATGATTTTGTCCTAAGATAAAATGATTGGTTATTAAGAAAGAGTAAAATATGGAACAAAACCTGAGTGAATACTAAAGTGTAGAAGGTTTGTAGAAAAGAAATTTTTATGGTTAAAGTTGAATAAGATTTGATGGGTCTATCTATAAAATTTTAAAAGCTTTAATATCAAGTAGTATACTAATGCAAAGTTAAAATTTTGTTCTTTCTCAAAGCCTCTCATATCATTAATCTGTTTTGGTAAAAATTTTTATCCTGAATAATCAATAAAAAAAAAAGTCTGTTTTATCAAAATAGCTTCTTGTGCTTTAACCTTATCATTTCCTCAGTGTTCCAAGAAGGAAAAGTTTTATCTCTTTTAAAGGAACATAATGTTCAAAACTGCTTTCTCAAAGTCAAATCCTGAAAAGTAGCCTTTTATTCCAAACTAATTGTAAAAGATTTGTTCTTTTACCTTGAAAGAAAAATTAAAGTAATAGTTGAGTTCATTTAATATGCTTTAAGTTGAATAAAAGGTGTTTTAAAGTGTTATAAAATTAACAAGTTTTTTCTTCTTCTTTAACCCTCTGTTAATTAAAGTTGTATGAGTAAAAGGTTTCTATGAATGCTTAAAAGTGTATAAAGTTACCAATATTTCAACATAATATCAAAGAGAAGTACAATGTAGTTATTTATGGTTTTAATTATTATAAAAGAGTGTGTGTCACAGAAACAACGTCTTATCATAGATTAAAGTAACAACACTGTAGTATGCAGCAATCCCCAACACTGCCAGTTTGTTGCAAGAAATTAAATTCCAGCTGAATAAGACCCATATATTCCCTGGACCAATTGATGATCGATTGCCCATTAAACCCTATGAAGAAGGACAAAGAATTGAAAATCTCATATTACCATTTGATTATCGACCCTTATGCATTGGTAACCATCCTTTCTGTATGTATGTTAAAAATTGGGCCATAATTATCTTTAAAAATAATAATACTCAGTTTATTGTGACTTTATTTCCCTCTTACAATTTAATCATGACCAAAAATCCTACTTATGATTGTCTGCAAAAAGACAGTAGGGATAAAGAAGGATGGCAAGAGTGCCATATAGGAAGAGCATCTGTCATTTTTAATGATTCCTATGGAATAGTGTGGGAAAGTGCCCCTATGGGGAGTCCCATTGAATAGAATGACAGATTTATTTGGCATGGTCTAAATAGTAAAGGACAACAAAAAATAATTTTTACTAAAAATAATAGTGTTTGGAAACAGAAAGGGAAGTGGATCTCTTCTCCATGGTGTAATATTACATCTATACACAAGCAGAAGAATCTGTGGAAAGTCTTTCTAGGAATAGCTCCTACTATAGAATGGATTGGGAATAATAGTAAGAATGGTCAATATCTGCATTTAAATCAAATTCATCATCTTCAGACGTGTGTAAGAGATCCTTTGTGTTTGTGGTTGGAAAATTAACTATAACCGAGAATGCTCTATTTTATAAAAGTGGGGCCTTGCATACTTATTTGTCTAAGAATATTTTACAGAATGGAGATTTCATTACAATGGCTCAAAGGTGGCAGGGAGTGTGGATTCCAGTGTGACTGAACCGAATTTGGCAATCACCTGAGAGTCAACTGCTGTTCCATTTGGCTTGAGAAATCCTGAAGCACTCAAAGCAATTTGTGGGACTGCTAATAGCTGGCATATTATGACTGATTGGTGTCACTGCAGCTGCCACTACAGTTACCGTGGCCTTGCATGAGATGGTGCAGACTCAACAATACGTGCATGAATGGCATAGGAATGTTAGTGACTTATGGCATAGTCAAGAACATATTGATTGAGAATTAAACAGTAGAGTTAATAATTTAGAATCAGATGTTTTGCATATTGGAGATCAGTTGTATAATTTAAACTTAAGGGGATTAAAATGTGATTGGAATGGAAGTAACTTTTGTATTACTCCACTTGCTTATAATAATTCTATATTTGATTGGGAAAAGATTAAAACTCATTTGATAGGTCATAAAGGTAATATGTCATTAGAAATAGAAGAATTACAGAAAAAGATATTAGAAATGTATCATAATCAGAGTTAAGTAGCTAAGATAAGGATATCTTTAATGATTTAATTTCTCATTTTAATAAGTTTAATCCAGTAGATTGGTGGAAGTCTCAACATTTTTTTATCAGCATTAGAAATAGGACTTTATGTATTAATCTTGTTGCTCATTGTTGTCGCTTGCCTGGGACGAGAAGTATGCCGAAGACTGCACCATGTTGATGCGATGGGACAAGCTAATAATTTGGTACTTGCATAAAATCTGATATAGTTCCCCATGGTCAGAGCGCTTGGCTGGTAGTCAATGACGGGTAAGACTCTCAGAGGAGGGCATCCTAAGACAGGCACAGCCACCCTGACTAAAACAAAAAGGGGGAAATGTGGGAAACAAAGGCATGTTGTTTCCATGGAAGCAAGTTACTTTCTGACCACTGGGTCATGCTGTCCCTGGAGATGTACGTGCAGGTGGCTAATCCCTCTGGGAAACATAACATTCCAGCAGAACCCAGACTTGATATCTCAAGTAACCTGGGCAACAAGATTAATGAGTATATTTGTTTCAATAATATAATAGAACATCATGAGCTTTGGTAATTATCTTAACCACTGTGCACTGTGTTATTTAGAATGAGGTAATGGAAATAGTTAGCTAGAATAGTTGCTGGTTCTCACAATTGCTTGGGGTATATAAAGAAGCCCCTGAAATTAATAAACTTGTCTGATGAGCTTTAGGCTTCAATGCTTGCAGATCCCCTGAACCCAATCTTTCTTTCTGTTTCATTCCCAATACCCTTGGGTTCATCGACTCCCACATCATTTGAATCACTGTCCACTGAATCATGGAAAATAATTTTCAGCAACCATGTAAAATAAGGAATTTACACTCTGCAAAAAAATAGTCTGGAAAGTCACAAGATCCAATAATCAACACATAAAAAATCAATCTCTGAGCCATGGGAAACCAAGATTTGCAGAGTTATCACAATACTACTGAGATTGTACAATTCACACCAAAAGAGTACAAAACATATATGATATGGAGAAGTATGGACCAGTCATGAAAGAAATTTCATATATTATGTACTGTAATTCTTATTGAAACTGTGAAAATTGGAAAAGTAAAATATGCAACATTTTTAAAAGAGCAGGTGACTGAAAGCTCAAGGACTTTTTTTAGTCCATGAAAATGTAAGCAAAATAGTAGGAGTCAATGTCAGATGTGTCTGCTCAGATAGTTCATGCCACATGGAGCATTTCCCTCAGCACAACTCCTGATCCTACTGAGATTCACTGTTTCCCACAATGCCAATCCATACTCATCATTGAGGCTCAACATTCCCCAGCACAGCAATATTCCAGGAGTCTGATCCCTGCAGGAACCAGAAGACCCCAAGTTTTGGATCCACTATTAAATTACAATGATCCAGAGCTGGAACATCCCTCACTGATTTCCTACATGTTTAATATAAGGTGGTCCATGAGAACTGTCCAAACTATTTTCCATATTGCTCCATATTTTTATATTCCTGGCTTTCCTTGACAGCATAAGAAAACTTCAGTTCAGATTTACTTGTTATGATCTGTGATATATGTTTCAAACAATCTAAAAGAGTAAAATTGCCCTACTCTCTACTCAATGTCAACAAACATTGTCTTTATTCATTTAAAATGTCCTAAAAATTTTGTCTTAATACATTTAGAATTTCATTATAAAACAATTATTATATACTTTCACTTATCTTTCCCTCTAATCTGTTTTCTTAGGGTGAGTGGAACCATCCATTTCTAAGGCCAATACACCACTCCAGTCTTCATTCTCTCCTCTCTTTCACTGAGGTCAGTGTTTCCTATTAAATGCCATCATAACTGTCTCATGCATCTCCTTGCATTTCTTGTACTTTATACAGATGCTTGAGTTTCTCTGTTCAAAATAAAAGTCACTTGCAACTCTAGATTGGTAGATATTACCTGTGGGAAAAAATTATATATTAACAATATTGAGTTCACTAAATTAAGTGTATTGAATCTTTGGTTTTGTGCCAAATGCTGTTACATTTTCTCACAAAATCTGAACATATTTCAGAACTTCACTAAGCTAAAATAGAAAGGCATTGCTTAGTGTTTGAGTCATTAGTGAATGTCATATTTACACCAAAATCCTTCATAAAGTTCCCTCTCATAATTGACTTTAACTAAACCCTTATTTAACCCCCAAGTTTTCAATGTTTTCTTCTGAATTTTGTTAAACTATCTGCTTTCATTTTTCTCTTGCAACTGTAGAATATGTATTTCCAGACTTGCTTATGCTTGCACTCTACTTCCCAATGTAAATGCACTGTAAATTCATGTTTCCTTGTTTCCTTTTTCTCCTGACAACCTTTTTTCCCTGATAACCACTTATCCAGAACCTCTGTTAACTGTGAGAAGGCAGTGCTCATGTTCATTTCTTGGTCTCAAGAACAAAAGTTTTACCTCTTTATGATTCTCTTTACTTCAGGATCCCTCAAATTCTTCAAAAAGTAGTTTTTGTTGTTGTTCTTTTATTTTATACCAACATTGAAAACTTACTGGTAATATTTGTATGATCAACTTGGTTAAAAATTGCTACTTCAATACTAATAAATAGTTTATCATGTTTAACCAAGCTTCTTGTGGAATTTGAGATCTTAAAAATAATTGCTTGAAATTTTTCATGCTAAATTCCATATCAGACTACTTCTACCATATTATAGAAATGCAACAGGATTCCATAGTTAGAACAGAGTGAAAATCATTTATTATTTTATAATCATCAACCTATTGTAGGTTTCTAGCTTAGATTTCTGATGTGTCAACATAGCAGAGTTAAAACTGTGCCGGCATTGGAAGATATGTTTTACATCATGACTCTAACATTTATTTTCTAACGTGCTATGGAGAGCTTCACAAATATCTTTGAGTTTCAGTTTCCTTTACTGTAAAATTTATAAAAATGCCTACTTCATGTATTTAATATTTGAAAATGCCTACTTCATGATTTGATATTTGAAAATAATTCAAATATAGATTCTCAAAATTGCAGTTATGCTAAAGAAAGGTCAGTAAGTACTAAAAATAAAAAGGGATTATGTGTGTGATTCCTTCAGGACTTTCATTTCTTTCAATTTAAATTCATTAATATTATTATAAAAGAAAGCATAGAAGTAAAGGAAAACCAGCACTCTGTATTTGAAGTGTTCTGTACAGATGAACAGAGATTATAAAATAGAGACTATTCTTAAACGCTATATAGGATAACCAGCACATTAAAGTTCTGGGAGAACTAGAATATTGCACAGGAGTTCCCATCCACCAAACTGTAAAAGCAAATTATTATTTGTTTGCTTTTTCTGCAAAAATTTCAAGAATTAGAAGGCATTTTTGATCATTAATATATTCATTCATTTATTGATTGAGATAACCTTGTAATCATTAATTTATTTATAAATAACTATCTTGTAAGATGTTTGGGTATTAATTTTATGCAGGCATTTTGTCTGGAAGCTGCAGAAATGAATTATGAACAAATGCTTACATGGTTTCACATGAGAAAGCCAAAAATTAACCTGATGTTTAAGGGGTTATATACACACTTTATCTTATGACAGGGATTTACTTACTCACTATGTACCACCTGAACTTTTAGCAAACTGCTTGGGAAAGGAAAACTATTAGCCCAACAATAATTGAAATAATAAATTATTTGGTAAAATATACATAAAATATTATTTATATTATTTTAGGTTAATTTAAGTACATCCTATCTGAACTAGATATGTTTAAGTATAAATTTAAATTAGCATTCTGCCTATTGAAGCTCTGGTCTCTGTGCAGAGCTTCTCCTGCCCCTGCTCCATCTGCTCCTGCAATCAGCTGTTCATGCTTTGTTTCCATGAACAGCTCCCAATTCTGCTAATACTGCTTTAACTGAGTTTTTAATTCATTGAATAAAAAAGAACTGTGCCTCATTGTGTTAATACATTCCATATTTATATTTTTAATAATAGTCCCTTTGACATTTTTTTTCTTGAAAAATCAAGTGAGCAGTACAAAAAAGAAATGGGGTGATTCATGGAGGGAAGGGAGTTAACAATGAAGACTCAGAAATTAGTATGGTTTTTTCTTACACTGAAAAGACACATCAGGATTTCTGGTAAGGGTCCAAAGATGCTTCATGTGCAGGCAAGGATAAGCGGACATGTTTAGTAGAGCTCACTAACATCCTGATTGGAATATTTCTATTGTAGTTAGAGTTTAGTGTTATTTTATTTCCAAATGGAGGTCTCTAATGGCATCAGAGAAAACCCCTGGGAACACAGGCTCTTGCACCAGTAATAGCCAGTGCCCACAAGAAATATCAAAGAGGTAATTGTTCCTAGATGGTTAGGGAACAGGACCCATGTAAAATATGTTGATGAATGGAATTTTATGTATTAAAATATATTAGTGTATTTGAATTTATGAAAAAATTGGTGAAGGCTTAAAGGATAATCATTTAAACAGAAAGAATATCCCAGTTGCCCTAATATTCTGAATGCTCTTAAGGTGAAGTAACCGTGGGTCCTCAAGACCAAAGTCTGGTCTCTGCCCAATCCTTGGACACCTCTCCCTGCACATCCTCAGGTTTTTCTTGCAGAAATGGAGGCATTTTCACTAGTCCAACCAAAATCCCAGTATTGCTACTTGATTACATGATAAATCCGTTTTTCTGAAATTGTCCAAAGCATGAGATGATCCTGGTGTTAACGCCCAGCCCAGTAGCCTGTGAGCTGGGGGATCATCATCATGTCGCTTTATCTCTGATGCCTCAGTTTCTATTCCTGTTAGCACATTAACGTTGGTATCCACCCTCAAGTTGAACTTGAGAGGAGGACTAAATGGGACATGTAAACCATTTAGACTAGCATGAGGTACAAAGTGCCTTTAGGAAGCTCTGTATTAACTGTCCTCCAGTCTTCACAGTAATGATATTAGCGGATAATTCCATTCATGTTAGGAACGTAGAAAGCCTCAGTATGCCTCTTAGAGATGCTATGTACCTTTCAGCCATTAATTTCTAGTTTTATTCAACTGTGCCCAGACAGCATACACTTTATGATTTCAAACTAATCAATATACACTTGAATGCACATTCAATACCATTAGGAGTTAGTCAATTATACTGTTCAAAACTTTATATATTTCCTGATGGTTTTCCTAGGATTATTAATCTGGTTGAATTGTTTTTACATATCCAGGTATAACTTTGTATTTTTAATTCTCCTTTTTGAGATATCATGTTATGCACTATTTATTTTGAACCTGTTATAATTGGTTAATATTTATTTAGCTCTGTGTTATTTATCATGAATGCAAAATAACCTTAATATTGAACCATACATCCTCCCTTCATTTATATTCCATTTAATAAAAATGCAGTTATATAGCCACATCAGTTTTGGTTTGTGTTTCCATCATATATAAAGATATTTTCCCATGTTCTTTCTAATTTATTTTCTATGTATACAGCTTGCATATATTTCAAAGTCTTTCTTATCAATGGAAAGGCTTATATATATAAAACATTTTATTTATTCCACCCTCCCTCATTGTCTGCTTTCTGTGTCCATTTGCTGTGTGTTCTACTGTGTCTGCTTGTATACTCATTAGGTGGTTCTGTGAACTGATCCTGGGATCTTCTGGAGTGAAAGAGAGGTGATCATTCTCTTGCATGACCTCAGCTCACTGATCTGCTGTGTCTCTTATTGTCTCTACTCTGTGTCTCTTTTTGTTGCATCATCCTGCTGTGCCAGCTCTCTGTGTGGGCCAGCACTCCTGCATGGGGCAGTAATCTGTGAAGGCCAGCACTCCATGCAGGTGAGTACTCTGCATGGGCCAGCTCAACACTTGGGCCAGCTTGCCTTCATCAGGAGGCCCTGGGCATCAAACCCTGGACCTCCTATATGGTAGACAGGAGCCCAATTGCTTGAGTCACATCTGTGTCCCTTATATATATTTTTAAGACTTACACATTTTTACTCCACATTGGCTATCTTTTTCTTTTAATTGGATTATTTAAATTATTTATATTTAATCTAACTTCTGGAACATTTTGGGTTTCTGTGTACTATTTGTCCCATCTGTTCTTCATTTTATTTTTCTTCCAATGTATTCATATTTTTTACTCATATCCCTTTCTCCTTTCATAGCTTTTGGTGGTACAATGCTAAGTTTTTAATGTAGCTATACTCTAGAATTTTATTTATCCATCTTCAATTTTTTACAGTCCAGTTCAATTTTCCATTTTCACAAAACCTTGGACCCATGTTTTTACCCTTCTTCATCTTTACTACTGGGATGTTGGCATTGAAATATGGTTTCGTATATCTGAATTTATTTTTATTTACTCATTTTAAAATCCCCTATAGACAATCATTATTTTAACTTCTTTATTATTTTAACTAATCTTGAAATTTATATAAATAGAATCATAGAGAATGATCTCTTTTAGAGCTGACTTCTTTTGAATACTACAATATATATCAAATAGTTTGGGGATTTGTATTATTTTTTCCATACCTGAGAGTTTTCTACTATATGAATACTTCACATTTTTCAGTTCCCTTGAAAATGGGAAATTGCTTATTATCCTACTGTGGCTATTAGGAAAAGTAAATCATTTAAAAGTGGGAGAGCATATTTTAAGTCGTGAAAGAAAATGCAGATGGCAACCAAAGAATTCTATATCCAGCAAAATAATCCTTCAAAATGAAGGGGGAAATTAAGACACTCCCAGAATAAACAAAGGCTGAGGGACTTTGTTGCTAGAGGATCTGCTTTATAAGAAATGTGACAGAGAATCCTTCTAGCTGAAAATACAGGATGCAAGCAATTAATTCAAGCTATATGAAGAAAAAATATATACTGGTAACTACAAATTTAAGTATAAAGTCAGTTTTATTCCTTTTTTTAGTCCATAACAGCTTTTTTGTCTTCTATATAAATTAAACAACAAATAAAAATTATAAACCAATGTTAATGGACTTACAGTGTGTAATTAATTAATGTGTGGAAAAATCAACGTAAATGAGTAAGGAGTTTTATAGCAGCAATTATTTTTATTCTATGAAGCAAAGTGGGTATCACCTTAAACTACACTGTTATAAACTTAAGATAAAATTATTATCACCAGAGTAACCACTAAAAAAATAACTAAACATATGAAGAAATAGGAATGAGGAGTGAATTAAAATGGTATATTAAAAATCAGTTAAACTCAATCAAGTAGTGTTGCACAAATTTAGTAATAAAATAGATATGACTTGTAGAAAGTCATAGGAAATGGCAGAAATAAGTGATTCCCTATTATTAATCCCTTTAAAGTTAAATGGATTAAACCCACCAATTAAGACAGAGATGACCTAAAGCCTTTATTTTTTTATTTATTTTTGCCAAAAATTTCTTGTATTAGTCAGCAAAAGGGGAACTGATGCAAAATACAGAAATTGGTTGGTTTTTATAAAGGGTGTTTATTTGGGGTAGGAGCCTACAGATACCAGGCCATAAAGCATAAGTTACTTCCCTCACCAAAGTTTATTTTCACTTGTTGGAGCAAGATGGCTGTCGATGGCTGTGAGAGTTCAGGCTTCCTGGATTTCTCTCTTCCAGAGTCTTGCTTCTCTCTGGGTTCAAGATTCCTTTCTTCCTGGGGCTGGCTTCTCTTTCCTCGCATGCTGACTTCCCAGGGCTCCGGTTTAAGTCTTCAGCATCAAACTCCAACATCAGAAACCCTCAACTCTGTTCCTTGCCATGCCTCTTATCTGTGCCCTAATCATAACTCAATCATGCTCGTGCCCAGGTACAGATCAGATTACAAACATAATCCAGTACCTATTTTTGGAATTCATAACCATATCAAACTGCTAAGGAGCTCAAGGTATATTTAAATGAAAAGATGCTGAACGTTTCTCTGGAGAAGGGGCTGGGGAGAGCTGCTTCAAAGCCAGACTGGGTGGAGAAGCAGCAGGTAGCCCTGCTGATCAGAAGGTGGGAGGTGGGCAGGTGGGGGTATTCCAGGAACTGTGGCCTAACAGGAAGTATTTGCGGTTCCCTAACAAAGTCCCCTCCCCCCATGTGCTATGCACACAGAATCTGGGGGGCTCTTGGGAGAGGCACTGGGGAAAGCCTGGCAGGGCAAGAGGGAGCACACAGTCAATCCAGAGGGGTGGAGTGACAGGACCCTGGGGACCCAGAGACCAGGCAGACAAGACATCAGGAGGTGGGCTAGGCTTGTGCATGTCTTTATTGTTCCATCCAGAGCCTGGCAGCATGGAAGGGGCAGACACAGGGAGGTGGGTGCCCCTTTACCTTCCTAAGACCACCCTCTGCCTCTCTCTTCTCCTTTCTCCAGTATCTCACCCACCTTCTCTCCTGAATTTCCTGCTCACACACCTGACACCTTCAGGGGTTCCTTCTTGTAGCCACTTTTTTCTAAGTCCATCCTGGGGCAAGGGTGGGAAGAGGGAAGGGAAACTAAGGGACCAGGGGGGACAGACTCTAGAGAGGGCTGGTCCCCCTGGTTACCTGCCCACTTCCGGAGGAAGTGGCCCTTTTGTCTCTCTCTCTCTCTGGCCCTGGCTGGGTAGTAGTGAGGGTACGTGGGACTCGATCCTCATCCTGGGGTGTCCCAATGCTGTGTGCTGGGGCCCTTTCCAAAACCAGAGCTGGAGCTAGAGGCTCAGAGGTGCCAGGGGCAGTGTCACCACTCTGGCCTTGGCTCCATCCCCCCTGGCCCAGGAAAAGGGCCGCCCTGAGGGGGCAGGGAGGGAGGGCACCCAGGAGCCTTCCAACAATCAGCAGATGGCTGGGGCACCCCTGGGGGTGGGCAGGGATGGGCCATGTTCCCTATGGGGGCCATGGCAAGGGGTCAGTGAGGAGGGGCCAGAGGCTGTGAGGGAATTATAGGTTCAAATAGAAGGGGCAGAAGAGCCATGTGTAGGAAACCACAATGGATTCCAACTGTCACACTGGGGAGCATAAATTCCAAAGTAGTGCCCAGTGGCAGGACACCAAACTCCTGAGCTGTCTGCCCTGCCTGCAGTGTCTGGATGTCTCCAGAGCCCTCAGGAGCCCTGCTCTTTATTTGAGGGAATATTGACTTTGGCAATGATTTTCACATGCACTTACTTTATCTACCAGGAGATGGCAATCTTTGCAGTCCTGGCAGTTCAAAGCCAGGTCAAAGAGTGTTTGCACTTGGACCACAGTGTTTAGAGGTTCCTACCTGACAGCTAAGAGCCTTGTAACTCA
>NW_026688552.1:0-38242 GCF_030445035.2 Dasypus novemcinctus
GTTGGTGCCAAGGACCGTGTATAAGCACAGGTACATATAAGCAGCAAAATTGCAGTCAACAGACTCTGAAATTGAAAATGTAGGCATAGGAGGTTGGCAAAGCCCCAGTCACATCACCCTTTGGGGCCCAGGAGACTGCAACACTTTCTGCCCTTCTCGTGCTCTCCTGCTGCTTGACATAGGCATTTCTATTTACTATCTTTTAAATCTGTCACAAGATCCAATAACATTCCATACATAAGTTCTCCAATAGCCTGCTCTTCAAATGTGGATCATATGAAGCAAAGCCATAGCCACCCCAAACAGATGTGTGTCATGTGTGGAAAGCAATCATTGTGGCCCCAGCACCAACTAAAAGTTATTACTCAATACTGCATTCTAAACTAGTCTTAGCTGATTAAAACTATAACAAATGAGTTTCCAAAGAAGTTGTATGAAATTAGGAACATAAAGAAGCAAGGTATCCATGTTCTTGACTCCACAACCTCACAAGAAATTGGTCCATCCAGATATGTTTTTTCCCATTCTACCGATTTTGTGGCAGTATCATGTGATTACACATTTTATTTTCATTCAATAACAAAGGTGAAGAAGATACTGCTTTGTCTAAAACAAGATTTTTGTGCTTCCTCTTTGGAATTCCTTTCTAAGCCTTAAAAGTTAAATTACAAGTGGATTATGATTTCCAATACAGTGCCTTTATGTTGGTTCTAGAGAAAGAAATTTTCATCATAATGTAGTCAAATGCAGAAATATATTTTTATTGTGTGTTTTCGGTAATTTTCCTCTTCCTACAAATCTTCCTTCTACTTCAGTAAAATTACCTCATTTTAAACAACTGATGATATCTACAAAATTATTATATTTGTTTTCTCTCAATGGAATTTGTAATTTTCTCCACAAAGTATGGTATATCTATGCTGCATATCTGCATATATTGGTGTGTGTGTGTGTGTGTGTATATATATATATATATATATATACATATATATATAACCTATAATCTCTTTTTTCTTTTTTCTTTCTATAATTTATTTCAATTTTTAATTTTAATCTTATTTTTGAATCATCTTTATTTAAAGTTAGTAGATCATGCAAAATGTTATATTAGAAAACATAAGAGGTTCCCATATACCCTACTCCCCATCCCACACCATCATTTTTTAATTGTATTTTTTGGAAGATATACAGATAACAAAAAATGTTACATTAAAACATATAAGAGATTCCCATATACTCCCCACCCTCTCACCCCACTGCTCCCACAATGACAACCTCTTTCATCATTGTGGCACATTCATCGCATTTGGTGACTTTATTTTGGAGCACTGCTGCACCACATGGATAATAGTTTACATTGTACTTTACACTCTCCCCCAGTATATTCAATGGGTTATGGCAGGAAATATAATGTCCAGCATCTGTCCCTGCAATATCATTCAGGACAACTCCAAGTCCCAAAAATGTCCCCACATCACATCTCTTCTTCCCTCTCCCTGCCCTCAGCAACTACTGTGGCCACTTTCTCCACATCAATGCTATAATTTCTTCCATTACTAGTCACAATAGTTCTATAGTAGAATATTAGTAAGTCCACTATAATCCATATTTTATTATTCCATCCTTTGGACCCTGGGATGGTGATGTCCACTCCACCTCTATATTGAGAGGGGGCTTAGATTCCACATGGATGATGGATGCAATTTTCCAGCTTGTGTTTGTAGGCACTCTCAGTTCCCTGGTGTGGTGGTTGGCCATCTTCACCTCCCTGTTAGCTGACCTGGGTAAGTCCAACGAACCAGAGAGTAGGAGTTGAAACTCTGCTGCGGCTCAGGGACCAGCTGGCACATGGACAGTCCAGAGATTCAAGCCTCGTGAGTATACATGAACCCTAGCACCAACCACAGTTTCAGTAAAAGTGACAGAAAAGGCACGTGTAGAAAGGTCACATCTGAGTCTGACTCCATCACACTCAGGAACACAAATTACAAAGTAGTGCCCACTGACATGACACTGAGCTCCAGAGCCATCTGCCATGACCATAGAACCTGAGGGCCTCTGTAGCCTTCAGGAGCACCAGTACCTAGGGTTGTATCTACTTTGGCTTTCTCTGGGGTCCTGCTGAGGTGTGCATAAGTGCGACCCCTCTGATGACCTCCCGACTCTTTTTGAAGACTCTTAGCCATATCAACTCATGTGTCTTTGCCATTTCCCCCTTTTATTCAAGGTCAAAATGCAGTTTTTAACACATTATCCTACATGTAGGCTGAGATATTCTGCTGGCTTGAGTTGACTCTTGTATTCAAGGTCTCTTTCTAGTTGCATCACCAGTTAGTGATTGGTAGTAATCCCTTGGTGCCAGAGAGGCTCATCCCCAGGGATCATGTTCCATGCTGGGGGGAAGGTAATGCATTTACATGCTGAGTTTGGCTTAGAGAGTGGCCATATTTGAGCAACATGGAGGCTCTCAGGAGGTAATTCTTAGGCACCCTGCAGCTTTAGGCGTAATTCATATTTCAAACATACCAGCTCGTAAACACAGTTATCAGTATCAAGGGCTCATCGCTGGACCATCCTTCTTCATTGGTCTTTACCATTGCCCTTGGGGGATTGTTGCTGTTCCACTGGGGAATATGATAGAGCTCCCCTGGCTAGGAACTCAGCCCTCCCTCAGTTGTCATTTGTAACTGTAACTACTATGAAAATACCCAACATATACTGAACATTTTTATGTACTTTATATACATGTCCTGGAGAACTCCGTCCCAATCAGGTGTCTCCTTAATAACATGCCACACCAGTGCTCCTCCCCTGCCATAGTTGAACCTCTCTGTGTTCTAAAACTTCTTAAAAAATTAGACCTAATATATTGCCAAATTCAATTAATAGGAAAATGAAATATAATGATGGGTTTAAAGATTAGAAACAGAATACGTAATAATTTAGAAAAACCAAAATAAAGTAAAAATAAATTAGGGTATTAAAAATGAAAAATATTATAGAGCTTTGTTTTTGATGTTTTGCCTTCATCACTGTAATAGGTGTTGCCCTGTATGTACAGTGGCAAGGCAATTTCTTCCATTCCTTCCTCAGGGTCTACATTCTTTTTTAAAAATTTTTAATTTTGTCTTCAAGAAGTTTTAGATCACAGTAATTCACATATACAATATAGGGGACTCCCATATAACGAACATCAAACCGTTTCCCCTCTTACCCAGCAATGATCTTTTTGCATGCCCATGTTTTATTTGCTGCAGCTGATGTACAGATATTGAAACACAGCTACGAAACATGGTTCCATTTTGGTTTACATTACGGTTTATATTTTAGACTGCACAATTTTCTAAATTTTTAGTTACCTTATGTTTTACATTATGGTTTACATTTTAGCCTATAGGCTTTTATACATTTTTGGTGTAATTTAACATGTCCTATGTCCATCATTGCATGATCTTATGGAGCACTTCCATTGACCCCAGTACCCTGCTTCCATCTATATTATTCCTTTATCTCCCTCCCCTCAACGCCCACAGTGACAATCGGTCTTCATTACTTGAAGGACCAGATTCACAGATAGTTGCAACAATGTTGAGGGTTTGACATACTAGAATGGTCTAACCCACTGGGAGCCACCAATTATCTTGAGAGACAATTCCCTCTGTTTAAGAACATCAAACCTCCCCAGGATGTGGGTACACCTTCACATTCATTGCATGGTTCTCCATCCAATGTTATAACCTACTATGACAAAATGAACCAGCACATTCCCTAGAAGCCTGTCCCTGTGCCAGATGTCCCCCCTTAAGCATCTTAAAAAGGTAATCCTTCCTCATTATACTTTCTAAAGAGTTTTCTCAACATTATAGTTTCAACCACATACCTGACAATTTCCCATGTTCAACTGTTCCCCTCAGTCCTCCCCCCAATTCCTTGGGCCATCTGTCCCATCCTTTCCAACTCTAGCCCCCTCAAGCCCAGAGAGCCCCACCCAAAGGTATTCCAATGTCCCCATTTTATCTCTTCCCTGTACAATACTTATCTCCAGCTTATCATAGATTTCACCCATGTAGGCATCAGCTCACAGCCTTCCTCTTCTCCCCCAGTTTCCTGTAAGTCTATCATCCAGTCTCTAGCTCTCTGAGACAGCTTGGTTTGCTTATTTCATATCAGAGAGTTCATGTAGTATTTGTCCTTCAATGCCTGACTTGCTTCACTCAACATAAGGTCCTCAAGACTCATCCATGTTATCCCATGTGCTTGTACTGTATGCCTTCTTACAGCTGAGTAGTATTCCATTGTATGTATATACCACATTTTATTTATCCATTCATCTGTTGATGGGCATTTGGGTTGATTCCAATTTTTGACAATGAATGATGCAGCTATGAACATTGGTGTGCATATATTAGTTTGTGTTCTTGTTTTCAGTTCTTCTGGGTATATATCCAGCAATCTACAGTTTCTTTTCTAGTTTCTTTTTCTTTCTTTCTTAATTACTTCATGATTGATATATCTTGCTAATTTATGGAACCAATAGACTTCTCAAAACCCTTTTCAATAATAGTCTCACATTACCTGTGCAGAATTTTAAACCATATTAACAATTATATCTGCTACTGTCAGGTATTTTACTCCTTTTAGAATTCTTTTACATTTTATTTTCATTTTTTGCTTCACAAATTGTATCATAACTGTTGCAAGAATTGACAGTTACCCTATAACAAGAAGACTTTGTCATGCCTTTGTTCTATGATGTTTGACATATGAGAACTCTAGCTTTTGTGTTTCTTTTTCTCATAGTATAGGCTTTTCCATTATTATTTTTGCTAAAATTTTTCATTGTGAATGAGCATTTTAATATAACAGCTTTTTAAAGTGATTTGAACCTACCTGTCATCTTCATAGATATCCCATAGGAAAAGACATCACTGAGAATTTTATATTCAGGTTTCCCTCTTTCAAAAGCTGAGGGTTACATTTCTAGACCTTCATATTCATTGGTAAGACATTTTTATCACATCATAATGTGTATTTAAATTTAAATTTTCTGTAAGTTTATTATCAATGATATTCCCCTCCAGATATTTGAAAATGTAGAACCTTGGTTCCCAATATCTATGGATTGATAAAAATCGAGTACTACTCTTTATCTTCATCCTTTTGACATCTCCTAAAATTGGATATTAATTTTATGGGTTCTAATCTCCTGCATTGATATTTCTGAGTGTGTGCTTTTAACTTATGTGGCAGAATGAGATAGGGTATGTCAGAGGCAGAACTGATTTTTTCTTGATATGCACATCATATGATTTTAAAAAATCAACAAAATTATTTCAACCACAGTAGGAGCGAAACCATTTATTCCTACACATTTTCTATATTTTTACTTTATTTCAATATTATAAAAATGTTCTCTAAATATCTTCTAACTTCCTGATTATTTAATGCTTGAAATATATAAACACAAATATATGATTTATATCAGCAATTTCTAGTATTTGATGAATACTAGATGAAAATGGAGATTCAAATTTATCCTTTATGTATAAAAACACACATACATGCAAACACACATAGATACATATACAATTTCAAGCTATGCTATATGGTTTCTTTAATATTTTTTCTTATTAGCTTATAAATGTTTGATAACTTTTTACTGCAGTTTCTTAGCCTTCTCATACTCTATTCCAATAACATTGTAATCATATATGCAATTTTTTATCTTCCACATTTACAATTTTTTCTGCTGCTATTAATATTTGATGATTTTTTTTCTTTCTTTTTTTTTCACTTCTTTCACAACTCTCACACAATTTATTTCCCTTTACTTGTCTCACCCTTTTTCTAAATAAATGTTGTTAGTACAGACTTGTTTGTCTAATTCCCTACCAGGTAATGCTTCCAACCAGCATATTTTAAATTCTATGATGCTTGACTTTGAATAATTTCTTTTTGTTTATTACATTTTCTCATGGTAGATGTTTTGCAGTTCTAATCTTTGCTAAAATATTCCACCATGGACTAGAATCTAAGTGTAAAAGAAATAGGCACTCCTTTCATGGAAATGATCCCATAATATTTCTCCTTTATGCTCTATCACACATTACAGCACTTAGTATGTTAACTTTCAGTAATGTATATTTCTTTTTTTCAAATTCTACTCAATTTATTCATTTTAAAAAAATATATTACATCCAAAAATATGAGGTCCCCAATCACCCCCACTGCCCACACTCCACCACTCTCCCCACAGTAACACTCTCCCCCATCATCATGACACATCCATTGCATCTGGTGAGTACACTCTGGGCATCGCTGCACCCCATGGCCTGTGGTCCATACCATAGCCCACACTCTCCCACGTTCCATCCAGTGGGCCATGGGAGGACATACAATGTCTGGCAATTGTCCCTGCAGCACCACCCAGGACAACTCCAAGTACCGAGAATGCCTCCACATCTCATCTCTTCCTCCCATTCCCCGCACCCAGCAGCCACCATGGCCACTTCTTCCACACCAATGCCACATTTTCTCGATTATTAACCACAATAGTTCATGAATAGAATATCATTAAGTCCACTCAAATCCTTACTGTATTCCTCCTTCCTGTGGACCTTGGCTTGGTTGTGTCCAGTCCATATCTATGTCAAGAAGAGGCTTAGATTCCACATGGATCCTGGATGCAATTCTTCTGCTTTCAGTTGTAGGCACTCTAGGCTCCATGGTGTGGTGGTTGACATTCTTCAACTCCATGTTAGCTGAGTGGGGTAAGTCCAATAAATCAGAGTGTAGGAGCTGAAGTCTGTTGAGGCTCAGGGCCTGCCTATCATATTGTCAGTCCTGAGATTCAAATCCCCTAGATATATCTTAAACCCCAGCACCAAACAAAATTCCAGTTAAGTAGCATAAAAGGCTTCTGAAAAGAGATTCCATCTGAGTCCAGCTCCATCACACAGAAACACCAGCTCTAAAGAAGGGCCAACTGACATGGCAGTGAACTCCATCTGCCATTACCATAGAGCCTGTGGTTCCTTTTAGCCCTCAAAAGAAACACTACCTGGGGTTGTATCTACTTTATCTGTCTCTGAGACTCTGCTCAGGTGTGCATAAGGGCAATTCTTCTGATAATCTCCAGACTCTTTTTTAGAGACTCATAGCCATATAAAATCATTTGTCCTTTCCATTTCCCCCTTACTTTAGGTCAAACAGCAATTTAAACTCCTGTTATTATATGTAGACAGGGATATTCTGCTGGTCCTCATTGAACCTTTATCAAGGTCATTTTCTTTTTTTTATTATTCATTTTTAAAAAATATTACATTAAAAAAATATGAGGTCCCATTCAACTCCACCGCCCCTACCCCACCACTCCCCCCACAGCAACACTCTCTCCCATCATCATGACACATCCATTACATTTGGTAACTATATTTCTGGGCATCGCTGCACCTCATGGTCAATGGTCCACATCATAGCCCATACTCTCCCACGTTCCATCCAGTGGGCCCTGGGAGGATCTACAATGTCCGGTAGTTGTCCCTGAAGCACCACCCAGGACAACTCCACGTCCCAAAAACGCCTTCACATCTCATCTCTTCCTCCCATTCCCCGCACCCAGCAGCCACCATGGCCACTTTTCCCAAATCAATGCCACATTTTCTCTGTGGACCTTGGATTGGTTGTATCCATTGCATATCTATGTCAAGAGGAGGCTTAGATTCCACATGGATACTGGATGCAATCCTCCTTCTTTCAGTTGTAGGCACTCTAGGCTCCATGGTGTGGTGGTTGACATTCTTCAACTCCATGTTAGCTGAGTGGGGTAAGTCCAATAAATCAGAGTGTAGGAGTTGAAGTCTGTTGAGGCTCAGGGCCTGGTTATCATATTGTCAGTCCAGAGATTCCTATCCCCTAGATATATCTTAAACCCCAGCATCAACTACAATTCCAGTAAAGTAGCAGGAAAGTCTTGTGAAAAGAGATCCCATTTGTGTCCAGCTCCATCACGCAGAAACACCAGCTCCAAAGAAGGGCCATCTGACATGGCAGTGAACCCCATCTGCCATGACCATAGAGCCTGTGGGTCTCTTCAGCCCTCAAAAGAATCAATACCTGGGGTTGTATCTACTTTATCTGTCTCTGAGACTCTGCTCAGGTGTACATAAGGGCAATCCTTCTGACAACCTCCAGACTCTTTTTTAGAGACTCATAGCCATATAAACTAATTTCTCCTTTCCATTTTCCCCTTACATTAGGTCAAACAGCATTTTAAACTCCTGTTATTATATGTAGACAGGGATATTCTGCTGGTCCGCACTGAACCTTTAATTCAAGGTCATTTTCTAGGTGCATCATCAGGTGGTACTTGGTAGTGATCCCTCAGTGCCAGGGAGGCTCATCCCCGGGTGTCATGTCCCATGCTGGGGGGAAGGCATTGCCTTTACATGCTGAGTTTGTCTTCAAGACTGGCCACATTTGAGTAACATGAAGGCTCTCAGGAGGAAACTCCTAGACACAGTGCTGCTCTAGGCCTTGTTCTTATTTCAGGTGTATAGGCTCACAAGCATAGTCACTAGTATCAGGGGCTTACTGTTGGACCCTCATTCCTTCCTGGTCCTTACCGTTGCACCTGGGGGACTGCTGCTGCTCCCCTAGGAACCATGACAGAGCACCACCAGCCAGGAACCCATATTCCCCCCCCAGCTGTTGTTTTTAATTGTTGCCACTATGCGTATATCCAAACATTACCATGCACCCTGGACATGTGCCCTGTATAACTGCCTGTCAACCATATATCACCTGTCAACAACATCCTATACCAGTATTCCTCTGCTGCCATTGTTGAACCACTCTGTGATCCAAAACTTCCTGAAAAGTGAAGCCCAATATAATGTCAGGATCCCTTACTAGTAAAATGGAATATAGCGATGGGTTTAAAGGTTAGATATAGAATACGTATTGATTTGGAAAAATTCTACATCCTATCTTTTTCTTTTCTTTTTTCCTAATTATTGAGCTTCTCTTCACAAGATCCCTATATCACAGTAATTCATATATATAATATACAGTACTACCACACATCCACCATAAAACCTTTTCCCTTCCACAGCGATATTCTTATAACTAATTCATATCATATTTACTTAAACTGATGTACAGACTCTGAGACAATAGCTTTCAAACAAGGTGACATCTGTGCTTACATTGTGGTCCATACTTTAGGCTATACAGTTTTCTAAATTTTTTAGTTATCCTGTGTTTTACATTATGGTTTACATTATTACTCTGTCGTCTCCTATATGTTTTGATGTAATATTACATGTTTTATATCCTTCCTTGTGTACTCTCTTGAAACACTCCTCTTGCCCCCACATTTACCTTGTTTCCATCCATTTAACATCCATTTCCCCCTCCCCTTCAGGCCCACAGCGACAGCCAATCTCCATTTCCTAAGGAGCCATGTCCAGAGATACTTGCAACAGTGTTCAGGGCCTGACTTGCTCAACTGCCCTAGTGCCCTGGGAGCCACCCTTTCTCTTGAGAGATACAGTTCCCTCTATTTGATGGCATTGGTCCTCCCCAGGATGTTGGTCCACCCCCACTCTCACTACATGGATCTATACCCAATGGTACAACCCACCCTGGCAAAATGAGCATTCAGACATTCCCCAGGAGTCCGTCCCGTGTCTGACCATCTCCTCCGAGCATCCTAAACAGGTAACCCTCCTAATTGTCTTTTTATTTTAAAGATATAGGATTTCTTTATATATGCTGGATATAAGGCTCCTCTCAGATAAATGGTTACCAAATATTTTTTCCCATTGTGTAGGCTGTCTTTTGACTTCCTTGACAAAATCCTTTGAGGTGCAAAACATTTTAATTTTGAGCAAGTCCCATTTATCTATTTTTTCTTTCACTGCTCATGCTTTGGGTGTGAAGTTCATGAAACCATTTCCTATTACAAGTTCTCATAGATGCTTCCCTATATTATCTTCTGGTCTTTATGGACTTGGCTCTTATATTTAGATATTTTATCCATCTTGAGTTGATTTTTGTATAAGGTGTGAGATGATGTTCCTCCTTCAAACTTCTGGATATGGATATCCAGCTCTCCAAGCACCATTTGTTGAAGAGACCTTTCTCTCCCAGTTGAGTAGGCTTGGTGGTCTTGTTGAATATCAGAAGACTATATATGTGAGGTTCTATATCAGAAGTCTCAATTCAGCTCCATTGGTCAGTATGTCTATCCTTATGCCAATACCATGAAGTTTTGACCACTGTTGCTTTGTAGTATGTTTTAAATTCAGGTTGTGTGATTCCTCTGATTTCATTTTTCTTTCTCGCTATGTCTTTGGCTATTCCATGCCTCTTGTACTTCCAAATAAATTTCATAGTTTTTCCAATTCAGTAAAAAATCCTGTGCTGAGTTTTATTAGGATTGCATTAAGTCTGTAGATTAATTTTGGTAGGATAGACATCTAATGATATTTAATCTTCCTACCCATGAAGCGAGAATATTCTTCCATTTATTTCAGTCTTCTTTGATTTCCTTTAACAATATTGTATAGTTTTCTGTATATAAGTCTTTTACATCTTTATTCAGATTTATTCCTAGGTATTTGGGTTTTTTAGTTACTATTGTAAATGGTATTTTTTTTATTTCCTCCTCAGATTGCTCATTATGGGTTCACAGAAATGCTACTGATTTTTACACATTGATCATATAACCTGCAACTTTACTGAAATTGTTTATACATTCTAGAATCTTTGTTGTAGACTTTTCAGGGCTTTCTATGTAGAGGATCATGTCATCTGCGAATAGTGAAAATTTCACTTCTTCTTTTCAAATTTAGATGCCTTTTATATTTTTTCTTGCCTCAGTGCTCAAGCAAGTACTTCTGACACAATGTTAAATAGAAATGGAGATAGTGGGCATCCTTGTCTTGTTCCTGATTATTAGAGGGGGATCTTTTATGATTTCACCATTGTATGTGATGTTAGCTGTTCATTTTTCATATATACCCTTTATCATGTTCAGAAAGTTCCCTTCTATTCTTTTGCACTATTTTTACCAGGAAAGGGTGCTGTATTTTGTCAAATTTTTCTTCTGTGTCTATAGAGATGATCGTGTAATTTTTTTCTTTACATCTGTTTATGTGGTGTATTACATTGATAGATTTTCTTATTTGAACCATTCTTGCATACCCGAGATGAAACCAACTTTGGTCATGGCATACAATTTATTTGGTGTGTTGTTGAAATGATTAGGAAGTATTTTGTTAAGGATTTTTAAATCTAGGTTCATTATAGAGATTGATCTGTAGTTTTCCAATTCTTGTGGCATCTTCATTTGGCTTTGGTATTAGGGGAATGTTGGCATCATATAATGAGTTAGGCAATGTTCCTTCTACTTCTGTTTTTTGGAAGAGTTTAAGCAGCATTAGTGTTAATTCTTCCTGGAATGTTTAGTAGCATTTACCTGTGAGGTGTCTGGTCCTGGGCTCTTCTTAGTTGGTAGGTTTTTAATGACTGATTCTATCTCTTTACTTGTGACTGGTCTGTTGAGTTCATCAATTTCTGCTTTCATTAGTGTAGGCTGCTTGTATGTTTCTAGGAATTTGCCTATTTCTTCTAAATTGTCCTACTTGTTGGCATATAATTTTTTCAAAGTATCTCTTATGGTTCTCTTTATTTCTGTGCAGTCAGTGGTGATATAACCTTCCTCATTTCTTATCTTTCATATTTGCAGCTTCTCTCTCTTTTTGTTAGTCTAGCTAAGGGTTTGTCAATTTTATTGATCTTCTTGAAGAACCAGCATTCAGTTTTGTTTATTTTTTCTAGTGCTTTGTTTTTTCTATTTCATTTAATTCTAATCTTTATTTCCTTCCCTCTACTTGCTTTATGGTTAGTTTGTTGTTCTTTTTCTAATTCCTCCAGGTGTGCAATTAGGTCTTGAATTTTAGCTCTTTTTTCTTACCTGATATATGCATAATGGCTATGAATTTCCCTCTTGGTACAGCTTTTCCTGCATCCCATAGGTTTTGATATGTTGAGCTGTCATTTTCATTCATTTCAAGGTATTACTGATTTCTTTCAAAATTTCCTCCTTATCGCACTCTTTGTCTAAGAGTGTGTTGTTTAACTTCCATATCATTGTGTCTAATCTGGTTCTCTGCCCCTTACTGATTTCCAGCTTCATTCAATTGTAGTCAGAGAAATTACTTTTCATAATTTCCATCTTTCTGAGTTCATTGAGAATTTTTGTGGCCTAGAATGTAGTCTATCTTGGAGAATGATCTACGAGCACTCAAGAAAAATTTATCCCACTGTATTTGTGTGTAGTGTTCTGTATGTGTCTATTAGGTCCATATCCTCTATTGTATCATTCAAAGTTTTTGTTTCTTTATTGATTGTCTGTCAAGAGGTTCTGTCTAATGGTGATAATGGTGTATTAAAGTCCTCCACTACAACTGTAGAGGCATCTATTTCTCCACCTCAGTTTTTCCAGTCTTTGCCTCATATATTTGAGGCACCCTGGTTAGGTGCATAAATATTTATAATTGTTGTTTCTTCTTGAAAGATTACCCCTTTTACTAATATTTACTGTCCATTTTTATATCTTACAATACTTTTGCATTTAAAGTCTATTTTGTCCAATATTAGTATAGCTACTCCCACCCTTTTTTGGTTAATGTTCGCTTGTAAGATTGATTTCCAGTCTTTCACTTTCAGCCTCCTTGAATCCCTAGGTCTCAGGTGGGTTTCTTTTAGACAGCATATTGGTGGGTCATATTTCCTTATCCTTTCTGCCAATCTGTTTCTCTTGACTGGTGAGTTTAGTCCATTAACATTCAGTGTTATTATTCTCAAGGAATTACTTACATTAGCTATATTTTCTTTGGGTTTAGTTTATGTATGTCATATGTTTTTATTTCTCATTTTGTCTTTGTAGTTGTTCTTACACTCTCCTCCAAACTCTCCTGTTTTTTCCTTTCAGCTTAGAGAACTCTCTTTAGTATTTCTTGAAGGGCAGATTTCCTGGCGACACCGTCTCTTAATTTCTGTTTATCTGTGACTATTTTGATTTCCATCATTTTTGAATTCCAGTTTTACTGGATAAAGAATTCTTGGCTGAATGTTTTTTCTTTTAGTATCTTAACTATGTCATACCATTGCCTTCTTGGTTTCAGATAAGATATCAGCACTGATCTTATTGAGTTTCCCTTTTATGTGATGGTTCTTTTTTCTCTTTCTGCCTTCATTATTTTCTCTTGGCCTTGAGCTTGAAGAGAGTTTCACACATATATGTCTTGGAGTAGGCATGTTGAGATTTATACTGTTTGTGGTGTGCTGCACTTCCTGGGCATGTACATCCATCTCCCTCAATAGGGTTGAGAAGTTTTCAGCCATTTTTTCCTACAACAATCTTTCTGTTCCCTTTCCCTTCTCTTCTCCCTCTGGGACACATAACCATACCTATGGACACAATGGTAGGAAAAAATGAGCAGTTATAGCAGAACAAGGTGCAATATAAAATTCATAAGATGTATTTCTAATAATGGGTTTGTTATCAGTGGCATAATCAAAATATTCTATTTCTAGCTTGACTGGTATAAAGAAGGTAAATTATGAAATTATATTTCACAATTTCACAAGTGTGTTTGAATTTAATAAACTATATTTTTTGTTAAGCAAATTAATTTTAGAATCACAAAGAAACACATCAACAATCATTCCTCCTCAACTTGTTAATAGTTGAGCAGAGGTCAAGAGACATGTAGAATGTGCTTTGGAGTTGGACAGACCTGATTCAAAACTCAGGTTGGCCTTTTATTTGCCATGTACTTTGAGAAGTTACTTTATCTTGGTTAATCTCAGTGGCAGCAAATTGACTACTCAATATCCATTCTCCCTTTTATCCTTATACGCAAACCCCAATTAGTTTTGGCATCAATGTGCCAAGTTAATATTCAACTTTCCCTGGCTTGATGTTAGCCATTGAGATATATGAGGAAATCCTTGAGAGGGGCTTCTGAGAAAGATTCTTATCCAGGAGCAGAATCACCAGGCAATCAATTTTAGCCATTTCTCTTCTGCTTTCCCCTTTGTCTCTGGTGTAGACACAGTACCTGGACTAGAAGCAGCTATATTGTACATGAGGAAGCACACTTACAGTAAGATGGCAGAGGATTTCTTATACACCATGGAGCAAATGCACCATCCCTGGACACTAAACTTCTGAACTTTTGATATATGGAAAAACTTAAAATCGCATTTGCTTAAGCCCCTTTTTTGTAGGTTTTCTGTTGCTTGCCACAGAGCACATTCCAATAGTCTCCCATTCTGATATTATGGCATCATACTTAATGTTATTTGCTTAACAAAATATTTAGCACATGGCAAATGCTAGGAAATGTTCATTACTAATGTTATTAGCAGGGATTCTATCAAAAGCCTTAAGAGGCATACTTGAGATCCTTAAAATCTGAGGTAAGACATGAGTTGGGGAGGGACCTGAACCTAAATATAGAACTATCAATTTTTGTAACTATTTACTTTTATAAAATCTGTTTGGCTTCTAGTTGCACCTTCACTCTGCTAGGGAAGGTTTCTATATTACACACTTAACCTTGGAGCTACTGCTATTTCCCCATGGTTTCAAAGATGTAAATAATTAATAACTTTTCTGTAACTTTGGGCAGTTAATAGGAGCTACACAGCTTTTGTTATATCAATTTTCCAGTATCTGAGGAGCAAAAAATTGATTTCACAAACTTACTGGTGCTTATTGATCCAATACCTATCCCTAGGTCATTTCTATTTAATGCTTTTGTGCATTCACTGAAAAAAGTCTCAGGACTGTCAAATGAAATCCAGTTCTGTGGACTTTTATCTATTACACCACTTTGCAAGTATTTTTAATATCAGTAAATATTTTCAAGCTTGGAGATCTAGATATTTTCTTTCCAAATGTTTTCATTTCTGGAAAATAAAAATAGGAACCAGCTAAAAATTATCTTTCATTAAAATCTGAAATCTCAGAAGACACTTAGCGAAGGAATTAGAAGCCTCTGTGTGTGTTTTAAATAAAAGAATAAGATTTGTGTTTTAACCCTCTCTCTTAGATTCCATTAATTGGCTTGAGATTATATAATACAACTATATCCAACACTTTATTTGTGAGGGATGCTCTCTTTCTTCATCTTCCCCAGGAGCCCTTAGTTAGACAAGGGTAACATTAAAAAAGAGGAGAAGAAAGGCATGATGAGACTTCTATAATAATAAGCCTTACAAGCAAACCTAAATATTTCTTTACTGAAATAGTTCCCTGTCAACCAATATGTATAAATTATCAGTTCTGTGTTGGGCACATTCTAGTTCTGGGGATAATGCAGTGAGAAAAATGGTCAAGACCTCTGTCCTCATAGAGCTTATATTCAAAAGAAATAGAAGTTGTTGGAGAAGGGAAAGGTAGAAAGAAAAACAACTGAATAAACAGTGTCATTTCGGATAGTGTTGATGCTGTGGGGAATATTCTAGTAATGGAATAGAGAGTAGCTTGGATGGGAATTTGCTATCAAGATAGGATGGTCAGAAAGTTTTTTAATGGAGAGATGGCATTTAAGCTAAAATTTTAATGACAAGGAGGAAAAGGACCTGTACACAAACAAGGTGAAGAAGATTCCAGGAAGAAAGAAAAGCTTGTGCAAAAGCCCTAAGGCAAGAAAAAGCTTGGTTTGTTCAAGAAGCAGTCTTTCAGAAAGCTAGTGGCTGAGTGGCTGTAGAGAGGAAGGGGCAAATGGTGCAGGGTGAAGTGAGAACAGAGGCCAGATTGTGAAAAATTTTACTCTTATAGACCGTGGTAAAAACATTGGATCTTATATTCTGTGACTTGAGTAGCCACTGCAGGGTTTTAAGCATGGGAATGATTGGATCCAGTTCAATATTTTGTTTCTTCAATCTCACTGTCCCTAAATAGTTCTACATTTCATAGGAAGTAAAAGATTTTTTTTTAATTACAAAGAATGTAAGTGTTTTCCCTCATACTTCAAAATTCAAAAGCTGCTGACTTGCTTTGTAAAGAATGGTTTTCAGCCAAGGATGAGTTTTGTCTTCCAGGGACACTTGACAATGTCTGGAGCCATGTATTATTTTAATGATGAGGGTATGACCCTGGATCTAGTAGGCAGAACCCAGAGATGCTGCTAAATATCCTACAACGTGAAGCCTCATTCCCCCACAATGCCCTGTCTGCCCCAAAATATCAATATTGCCAGGGTTTAGAAACTGTTCTGTAAAAGGAACTTAAACAGTAGAATTGGAAGGACACTTATGACACTTGATCTAAAATATTAAGAAGTGACTTTTGCTTGACTTGATGCTGGCCTCTTTACTCAAAAGATCCAACAGCTCGCTAAAAAATGAATTCATAAATGCATTTTTATGAATAGACCAAAAACAAAGCAATCAGACCTTGGCTATGAGCTTTCCAACCAGTGATCAGTGTAGCTCGAGGGAAGAGTTCAAGAAAGAAACACTAACCTGTGTGACTGTGTTTCAAAGGCACCACAGCTTTCAACCCATTGCTTATCAAAACAATTATATTCACTTTGATAGACAGCTAGGAAATCGTTTTCCAAATTCTTCCCTTGGATAGAAAATCTACAGCTTCTTCAACACCCCTCAACGTAGATCTTATTCACAGCAATGTCCCCCTGAACACCGCTATCTCCTTGATGAGTAGGCAAATGCTCAAACACATGGCTTCAATAAAGTAGTGGTCATGCTATGTATATTTTCACTTTAGGACAACCAACTTTCTTAGTGTGGAATTTATTCTCCAGTTGAATTTTACTATCATTTCATCTGAGGGAAAATTGCCTGAAGATGTGATAGTATTATATTTCAGCCATTGTAGTTTTATTCTTTGTAATTAATAATACAATTGATGTGTACTTCTCATTTTTGATGCAGTGCAAGAGAGACTTGGCAGTTGGAAGAATTTATGGAATGTGTTATCTTGTGTTGCTTTAATACCACATTAAGGAAACTTCCTTGCCTCTGAGGCAGTTCTATTTGCTACATTCCTATGAGACTGTAAGTTACTTTGACAGGGAAAACAGGAAAAAGAAGTCTATACTTATAAATATAAATAAGAACCCAGAAAAAAAGAAACAATTTTAAAGTATTCCATAACCTATATGTTGATTGAGGATACTGATCTGCAGAAGCATATAACTCAAACATAAGGCTATTTTATTTTCCTCTGATATCTTTATGAACATAATCAAGACTTTCCTACAGTCTTTGCTAGCCAATACTATAACCCTGCTAATGTTTATGAATATATATAACTCATTTCCATTTTAAGCATTTATATCTCCCTAAAAATGAATTCCCTGTAATTCTGTTCAAATTAAATATTGTTTAAAAGTCTACCAGAGCCTGTCTCCTCTGTAAGAATAATAAATGGGGTTGAATGGGACCTCACATATATATTTTTAATGTAATATTATTACAAAGTCAATAAAAAAAATAAAAATAAATCCCCTTCATGCAAGCCAAAAAAAAAAAAAAAGAAGGTTATTTCATAGATATGTAAGACTGACCTTGTGTAAAATAGTCATAAAATTGATGGTAAGATATTACGATGTTCTTCAACATACTCTCTAAGTATATAGGAAAGATTAGAAAGGAAAACGTTGCTCAAGATGGAGATTTGTTATTGAATTGAAATAACAGAAGATTAAGAAAAGATTTTTATTAAAGGGAAATATAACATTCCACTTTCTTGATGAATTGTTGCTGTGTTAAAGTTAATCAATTCTGCTTGGTGAGTGCTCCGATGCTAAACTCCTAGAATGAAATATTAACTAGTCATCCTAATACTTGAAAAAGAAGCTATGTTAATACTCTGGCCTCCTTTCTCAAAAAAAAGAAAAAGAAAAAGAAAAAGAAAAAGAAAAAAGAAGAAAGAAAAAGAAAGCAAAGAAAAGAAACAGAAAAGGAAACCAAAATGGAAATGGAAAAGGAGAGGGGAAGAAAAGGGGTAGGGGAGTGGAGAAGATAAGGCGAGAAGAGGAAAATGTGTGGGCTAGGAGGAAGAACTTTAATTGAGTTTAGAATTCATCATTGAAATAAAAATAATATAAAAGGTAAGTTTCAGGATGCTCCAGGAGCAAGGAAAATATAAATTATGAAAATCATAAAGTCAGCTTCTAGTCAAACCACCCACTTCAGTAATGACCACTGCACCACACAGCTTGTCAAATTTCACACCCCCTTGGAAGCCATGATTACATTAACCATAACCAACTTCATACCCTACTGGGCCAACCTGCTCAGGGAGCTGATAAACCAGATTTGGGCACTCACCTTCAAGTAGTTTAGAGAGCAAAACTAAGATCTGGCCTGCTTACTCATTTTAGCTTTTGAATATCATGCATTGCTGCACAAAATGTCACTCTTTAAAGTTAAAGAGGTCATATCTGCCAGTAATCAACTTTAATCAGTTATTTAGTTTCAAGTTGCCAGCACTTGGGGTGAGTATTCCTTTGTAAACATACCTGAATTTCATGCTGCTTTTGTTATGTGGGTACTTGCATAATTTATAGCCCCAACATTGGCTAAGGATTATAGGATATCTGTGCCCAGTGTGTACATTTTGTTCTTTCATAGACAAAGCATTTACTTTAAAAAGATAATATTAATAATTTCATCTCCTCATTTTTCCTTAATTTTTTTTGTTAAATGTATAATTAGTGCAAAATAAAATGGGCTTTACTCTTCTCTCTACTTTTTGTACCTTGCTCTTTTTGCCTAAGTCCCTAAAGCAGGCAGAAGGACAACTTTACTTATTCATCTTGAGTGTAGCTTTTCTCAACAAGTTTGATTTTTTTATCTCCATCATCACACAAGTCCCCTTAGCAAGAAATGGGGAATTATATTCCTCTTAATATTCTGTGGAAGGTCGAATTACATATCCCAGGGAAAAGAAAAAACAAACAATCAAACTTGTTCTTAATCATAATCCATTCCTGTGGGTGTTACTATTGTTGTTAAGATGTGGCCCAATTGAATGAGGTTGGGCCTTAATCCTATTCTTAGAGGCTTTATGGAGGAGAAGAAGCTGTAAGCCAACTGAGCCCAAAAAAGAAAGGAGAGGACATCGCCGTGTGATGGGAAAGCCAAGGAACCCAAAGGCTGATGGCCAGGCAGAACCTACAGATCCTGGGAGAAAGCATGCAAGTCTCTGAAACCATGGGCTAATACATTCCTGTTGTTAAGCCACACCATGTGAGTTATTGTCCTAGAGCTGGCAAAGTAAGATACATCCAATATATATTTCTTAAATAATCTATTCTCTTTTAAAAGTAAAAGAAAAAAGGGTGCATTACCAAACCATTAATCATTACATGAAGAGCCCCCAAAATCCATTCATAAAGTGGAGTATATTTACAGTAAATGCCAAAGCAACCTTTGAGTTCAGGGTTTGGAAAGAAGGTGAGGAAAAGTCTTCATCATCACCAATGTCCCACGCATCACTGGTATTCCGGGCAAACTCATGAAAACTGGAGGCCTTCTTATTCTTCAGAGGAATTGCATTGACTTTTGAGCGCTCTTTAATGAAGTTTTTGGTGAGCAGTGGGTCCAGAGGAGGGTGCTGTGCTCCATGCACAGGCTGGATGCTCCCCGGCAGCTTGGCGCTCCTCTTCCAAAATTGCGTGCTGTTCTCAGCAGCCATTGCTCTGGCCCGGGGTAGGCGTTGTAGGTGGGCCAGGGGGGGACCCAGCCAGACACCCCCAGGCCCCTCAACCCGAGGGCCAACCTAAGCCGCTTCCCTGGCCGTCACCCGCTCCCAGTTCCTGGGGGCGCCATCTTGGATGTGGGTGACCCTCCACCCAGAGCCACTGCCATTGGTGGGCTTCTCAGACTATGGACGGGTGCTCCAATGGGGAGCGCGATTCCTGCATGCCCCTGAAGCGGGCCGGTAACATCAATGACGCCATTTTAATAACCGTTTGCTCCATCAGTGAACATGAGGTTGAATCAAGTTATCGACATGTACTTACATAATATAGATTCTTATTTTCTATACTGTTAATGAGACAGATAAATAAATTACTGTTATGTAGCTATTGATATATGAACACACGTGTTGCTAATATGAATTAATAAAATAAAATTGAGTCCATTGTTCCTGTAATCTTTGTTTGCCCCTAAGATATCAAACATGTTGTATTATCTTAGAGAGAAGGATAAAATGCAATAAAGGGCCAAATCTTTACACTCTTTCTCCAAATATCTGCCACCAAGTTACACTTATATGATGATAGAAACAAAAAATAAAAGCATTGGTGAAAGCATTCCTGAAAACCTGCAAAAGAGTTAAGAACTAAAATCTTTCTCATTATTCCCGTTCCCAGGGAATGGAAACACCACCACTGTGGCATGTTTCAGCAAGACTCAAGGTGAGGGGCAAAAACAATCCAAACCCACAACTCCATCTCAGAATGTCTTGATCATTTAGCATCCCTCTGAACAAATATCACTTATCTGATTTCTTTCCACTTTACCTGCAAGTCCCTTTGAAAAGCTGCATTTGACATTCTGTAATAAATCACATACTTTAAGGCTCTTAAGTCATTTACCACCTACTGATGTCTTGATGTTTAAGTCTTGTGCAAGACTATCACTCTCTTCCAAGCAAAAAAATGTGCTTTCTAGAAATCTGCACAACTTTCCCCAAACGTCAGGTCCCTGTGCAGTTGACCTTTTGAGGGAGGTCTTTAAAAATGATGCCAAAAAAAAAAAAGCTGTTTTCCTGCATCACACAAAAGAACTCAGAATAAGGTATTACTAAAGTAACTTCACTGGAGTTTCCTGATAGTGAGAAAATGCCAAGAAGCAATAAACTAGTCTTATTTCTAGATATCAGTGTGAAATAAAAATCAAGGCAAATGCCCAATTCTAGAAAATAGAAATAAACTACATATCTCTTTCTGTATGTGTGGTGATGGACATCAAGGAAATTGCATAAATGTGTTTTCACTTCTTCCTCAAATTGCAATTGGGAATATATGAACAAAAGTCAGTGGTGTATAAATAAACCTCTAGTTTTTGTGTGTTTTGTTTTAAATAATGTTCTTCTTAGTCTGCCTACCATGTGGGCCAACTGATTTGGTGTCTAAACAATTTCACATCAAAATAACCAATCAGTCCAGCTATTCCAGAGAGCTTGTAGGATTTTGTGGGTTTAAAATATGAACACATTGAATATTACAGGTTCAAAGAGGCACCCACAGTGAAACAATCAAAGTCCTTAGATACATAATAGATAGGAGTTCTGCCAGGAAGAAAACACTTGTATGATGGAGACATCTCAGGTCTGCATCCACCTCACACTTACCACCTGGCTTGGTCATCTGTTACAACTTCCCGAAGCCAATTTCTTTCTTATTTGTATGTGGAATAGAGGCATTCCCTAAGGAAATACACAAGAATGAGGTGTTTCATGGGTGCAGTCAGGATGTAACAAAATGACTTAAAGCAACCATCTGAAATGTAGCCATTTTGCATTTTCTAAGTCCATTTACTACACTTCTGCTATACTGTGGAGACCTAACCAAGACCCTAAATGTTTCATTATGTCTGGAAGACTCTAAAAGATGAACTTTTTATAAAGTAATACGTTTCCCTGGGCATATCTGTTGCTTCCAGGAAACCATAACTATGATGGTTATTAAATATAGTGGGCTAGTAGAAATGCCCTGAATGTTTCAGCTGCAATTAAAATAAATAAAAGGATGCCAAGGGATACAGATGACCCACCTTAGTCTCAAGGGTAAACCACTGTCACGTTTGCCTGGTATGTTTTTTGTCATACCTCAATATTTAGCAAGAATTATATAGACTAGAGGCCATTTTTAAAAAGAACTGCTACTGCTCAAACAAAAAATTTCAAATATATTTAATAGTAGGCACACTTAACTACAGTTAAATAATGAAAGGTTAATGGAATAGTGTCCTAGCTCATTTCCTATCTCTGTGAAAACATCACTCTTTTATTATTAAATTAATTCTCCTAATGCTCAGGGCATATCAACCCTACTCAGAATCCTTTAATCCCTCCTTAGTAGGCACTGGGTGAAGTCCAATCTTCTCATCCTGGACCCCAAGATATGGTAAGCTGCCCTCTCCCGACATCTCTAAATTTAACTTCCCTACATGGGCTAAATCTTCTCAGTCAAATTCTTCAAGTCATTGTTGCAAGAACAAAATGTCAACATTCCCTTAAGATTTTGCTCACACCATTGTTTCTATCTGTTCACTCCTCTCTGCATGTACAAGTCACACTTTCCTTCAAGACTTCCACAGATGATGCCAGAGTGTGCTGATGGTAAAGTGTCACTTTCTCAATAATTATAGCTATTCTTCATATTAGCTACCAGACACTGTGCTTGGAAAATCCTCACTATAGGAGAATTCCCAACTTTGGTATTAAGAAATCAAATTTGAAAAACCACTTCAAATTGTTACACATTTCATTCATGCAGTCCACATATATTTTTCAAGTGTCTATTCTGCCTAGAAATCTTGGCCAATAGTTTCAAACATGTTCTTTTAAAGCATTTTAAGTATGTTTTAAGAGATATATAATATAGACATTAGTGACACAATATTATTCTCTAATCCACAAATTTTATTCAAATTTTGCCAATGTCACAGTGATGATTTTTATAGCAACAGGAAATCCAAAAGAATGCTTGGCATTCAGGCCTCAGGTTACTTTAATCTTTAATTTGACTGAGTTTTGTGTTTCATGACCTTGACATTTTTAAAGCTGCAGTCCAGTTATCTTGGAGAATGTCTCTCAATTTGGATTTGCTTGATGTTTCCTTATTATTAGATTCAGATTATGCATTTTTGGCAAGAGCATCTCAGATGTGATGAAATGATGCTGATTTATTCTCAATGCACCTATCCCCAGGAGGTACATGGTATTGGCTATTCCTGTGATTCTCGTGTGGAAGCATATAGTGTGATTCTGGAAGTCATTCTACCTGAGTTTACATTCCAACTTAGTGTCTTTGCATGTGCATGTGAAACTTTATTTACAAAATCAAAGGGTGAGTTGGATTTTGCCCATGGACTTTTGGTTATGCTAGCAGAACACTCTGGGTTCTGGGCTTCTAGGTTCTTGACTTATGTCACATGAAAGAATTTAAAGCAGCCATAGGGTAGGAAAGGAAGTAAAGAGCTTATTAAGAAACAAGAAAAGAATGGATGTTCCTAGATATGGACTGCAGCATGCTGCAGGGTGAGTGACGCAGGCAGAAGCCTCAGGTTAGGCCTTTTAAAACCTTGACTCCTCCCCCTTCTGAATGTTGGAAAAATCTCCAGCCTTTTGTTCTTCTGATTAGTTGCCTTATGATCCCCACCTCTTAGCTCTCAGAGGCCCAATGAGGAGGCCTATTTGGGGTTATCTGGGGGATCTCCTTGACCCCAGAAAGATTTCCAAGTAGAATCTTGTAGCTGGGTCTTGGGAAATCTTTCCAGCAACCTTACCCTCAGGAGGTTGCTGGGTGGAGTCTCACGGCCATGTTGTCTGTCTGCCATGTTGTCTGCCAGATCTTCAGCTGTGACCAAAGTCTTCCCTTTCCCTGTCCTAGCCTGCCTCAGTTATCCACTCCTAGTCCAGGCAATAGAGCACAAAAATGGTAAGTAGACAATCCATCTTAACAAAGGATGCCACATTAGAAATATTTAGCAACTATCTTTTTAAAAATGCAGGTCCTTTCCTATTTTTTACAGTTTGAAAAATGTTTTTTCTTTATTAGAAAAGTTGTGGGTTTACAAAACAATATGGTACAGGATTCCCATATACCACCCCACCACCACACCACTTGCATTGGTGTGGAACACTTGTTACAATTAATGTAACATTTGTAACAATTCTGCTTCATACTAAATGTAAGCAGATTATACGGAATATAATTAACCTCCCTGTGCCTCAGGTTTCTCATTCATAAAATGTAAATATTAATACCTGTCTTCCAGGGTTGCTCTGAGGATTAAAACTGTGCCTGTCCCATAGTAAGCACTACATGTCATCATCATCAACTAGTCCCATGTTTTTAAATATCATCATAAAATACCTCTCTGGTTCCAACTTTCCCTACATTCCAAAAATATTTCCAGCAGTTGGACACAAAATGGTGACTAGTGTCTAATGAAAATCTCAAAATTAACATTAATGCCTATCTGAACACTTTATATAGGTCATGTCTACAGTTCCCCCCACTCATCCCATCTTCCTCATCTCAGATAACAGCCAGAAGGCTGTTTTTCTATTTCCAGGGTGCTTAAAGCAAATACCATGATATGGGTCAGGTTAAACAATGGGAATTTATTTGCATATGTTTATGTGTTTGGTTTGGTTTTTTTTTATTAGAAAATTTGTGGGTTAACAGTAAAATCAGGTGTAAATATATCACCCTACCACCAATATTTTTCATTGGTTTGGAATATTTGTTACAATTGATGGTGGCACATTTTTATAATTATACTATTAATTAAAGTCTGTGGTTTAATTAGGGATGCTTGTTTGTGTAGTGTGTTCCCCAGATTTTAAATTTGTATTCTGTTACCATATATACAATCTAATATTTCTCCTATTAAACTTATTCAGAAATATATTACAGTGCTGTTGTGTTCCCAATGTTGTTCTATCATTATCATCATCCCTTTCCAAAATATTTCTATCTTTCCAAATAGGAACCCAGTATATTTGAAGTAGTTCCCATTCCATAGCCCCACCCCAACCCCTGGTAACCTATATTGTAGGTTCTGACTCTATGAGATTGCTTATTCGAATTGTTTCAAATCAGTGAGATCACACAATATTTGTTATGTTTTTGTCTGGCTTATTTCACTGAACAAGATGTCTTCAGTGGCCATCCATGTTGCTGTATGTATCAGAATTTCTTTCCTTTTTAAGACTGAATAATATTCCACTGAATGTATATACTATATTTTATTTATCCATTCATAAGTTGATGGACACCTGGGTTGCTTCCATCTTTTGGAAATTGTGAATAATGCCACTATGAAGATCAGTGTGTAAATAGTTGTTTGAGTTCTTGTTTTCAATTCTTTTGGGGTATATATTTAGTAGTGGAATTGTCAGAACTGCCAAAATGTCTTCCGTAGCAACTGTACCATTTTACATTGCCAGCAGCAATGAATGAGTGTTCCTATTTCTCTGCAACTTCTCTAACATTTGCTATTTTCCAGTTTTTTAATAACTGTTGTTCTAATGGGTATGAAATGGTATCTCATTGTGGGGTTTTTTTTGTTTGTTTGCTTTTATTTATTTCTCTCCCCTTCCCCTCTCCCACCCACCCAATTGTCTGCTCTCTGTGTCCATTCACTGTGTGTTCTTCTATGATAACTTCTATCCTTATCAGCAGCACCGGGAAACTGTGTTTCCTTTTGTTGCATCATCTTGCTGTGTCAGGTCCTTATGTGTGTGGTGCCATTCTTGGGCAGGTTGCACTTTCTTTCATGCTGGGTGGCTCTATTTATGGGGCAAACTCCTTGGGTGTGTGTCTCCCTTATGCAGGGGACAACCCTGCATGGCATGGCACTCCTTGTGCACATCAGCACTGTGCATGGGCCAGCTCCAAACGGGTCAAGGAGGCCCGGGGTTTGAACCGCAGACTTCCCATGTGGTAGGCAGATGCCCTATCCATTGGGCCAAGTCTGCTTCCCCCATTTTGGTTTTGATTTGCATTTTCCTGATGGCTAAAGATGTTGAGAATCTTTTCATATGCTTTCTGCCCATTTGTATATCTTCTTTGGAGAGATGTCTGTTCAGGTCTTTTGCCCATTTTGTAATTGGGTTGTTTGTCTTTTTGTTGTTAGGTAGAAGCATTTCTTTATATATGCTGCATATTCATCCTCTATCAGATACGTGGTTTCTTAATATTTTCTACTATTTTATAGGTTGTCATTTTATTATCATGATAAATTCCTTTCAATAACAAAAGTCTTATCTTAAGGTTTCATCAGTAAAACTTAATAATCTGATATAGGCACTCATAACTTATCAGTTATGTATAAAACAGAGATTAGTGGGTATATGGCAGCTGTTCAGCAAATTGAATGAAAATTAAGCCATTTTAAACATTAAATTCTGAAATTTGAGAGAGAATATATTTACATCAGAAATAAAACCAAAAAAAAAAAATCACATTTCACCATTACTCCTCCTGCTCTTGTGGTAAACATCACAAATTAATTATGGACACTCCTTTAAAGAGTAATGCAAAAAATATAAAAGGAATGAGAGAAATATGATATGCTAGAAATATATACTTTGCAGCTCCAGAGTAATAATTGAATCAGGCAAGGATTATTGTGATCACCCAAACATTACTGGGGAATACACTATTTATATCTTGCCACAGTATCATCCTACAGATTAATTTTTAGTTAGGAAAAAATCATAAACCAAAAATGGGCTTCAATGAAGTGGTCACCGCTTTAACCAAATGATCATAGGTAGCATCATTTATATTGAGACAATACAGTGGTGACAGCATGAAATTCAACATCTCCTATGAAGTACTCTATTCAAAAATTGCAACCCCAATCTAGGCAAGCCTTTAGATTAATCTTTTAGTTTACTGAAAACACATGGCATAGATAAACAAGTTAATGACATGGCAGAACAATAAGACCAATACAAGAAGGGGAATTTCTGAAAGACAACTGGCCAGGTCTTCTCATAAGTCAATATTAGTTTCAAAAAAATAAAGGAAAAAAGTGGGGGACTAGTCTAGATTAAATGAAACTAAAGAAGAAATTTTAATTTGGCCACTATTTAGATAAGATTAGAGAATTAGAAGATTATTGTCAGCTTTATTAGGTGTGGGAAAATATTCTTATTTTAGAATATGCAAACTAAAGTATTTAAGGGTGAGGTGGTTTGATGTCTGCAACTTACTTGCAGATGGTTCACAGAGAGATGAACAGATCAGTAGATAAAATAGATATGGCCAAATGGTAACAAGGATAAAGTTAGGAGGAGAGACTTTAGAGTCAAACCTGGATAGTGTCAAGGCCTAGATCCATCTCACTTTAGTTCTGTGGTCTTGAGAATTTTTAAAAGCTCTCCATGTATTCCATTTCCTCTTTGTGCAATGAAATTCATACTGGTATCTTTTCATAGGATTGCTGTAAGAATGAAATGAGCAAGTGCATACTAAAGCACTCAACATCAGGCCTAGGAAAATAATGTTAGCTAAAATAATCATTAATAGTTAAAAAAACTCAATCTCTTATTACCCTATGCCCTACCCTATGTTCTACAGTATTAATGATTTGATTAATCAGTGTCAGCAACAGAACCCAAATCCAGTCTGTGGTAAAAGATAAATAAACTTGCATACCTTAAACTCTATTATCCAATATGACAATGGAGTTAGAACTCCCAATTTTAGTTGCAAGTTACCACAGTACTTTACTGAGATATTAATTCTCAAAGTTTTGTTAGAATATCATGCACTGATGATTCCAAAGGCACTCAGGATCTTGCCATATGAAGGTTATCACAAAAAATGTGTATTTATTGCTTCACATAAATGGTATAGATGGCATGGATTTCTAGGTGATAATAAAAGGTGGAGAGAGATAGAACTGGAGAGAAAAAGGAAGGGAGAAATACAGACCATGAAGATAAATTTATTTCTTCTATATGAAAAATGAGGAAAACTGGAGACTGCATCAAATTATACCTGGGAACAGTGCAGAGAAGCACATTAAGATTTTATAAGCAAAACAAAGGTCGACAGAGCTGAAAACTGGATAGGCAAGTACACAGCTAATACCAACTCAAAAAAGGAAAGAAAAATATATGATTTCTGGCAGTATTGTTCCACATGATAGCAAAATCTTAACTTATCTTGCACAAAAAGTGAGGAGAGTGTCAAAAAGCAAAATCTTTCAGTCTCTAATGCATGTTCATTTTTTAATATTTACTGTTCAGGACATTAATTGGAGGAAATTTTCTTCATTATTAACATAGGAATATTTTACATGCTTCAATTCATTAAAACATATTTTGAGAGAAGCCAATGTGACTCAAGTGATAGGGCTTCTCCCTACCATACGGGAGGCCCTAGCTTCAATCCCTGGGGCCTCCTGGTGAAAATGAAGAAGAGAAAGCATGCCTGCGAGGTGAGCCAGTGTCTGCACAGCAAGCCGAGTGCCCGCACAAGTTCCCGTGCACGTGCCTGTACAGTGAGCTGAGTGCATGCATGGCAAGCCAAGTGCCTGCACGAGTATCTGTGTGGTGAGCCAGTGCCTGTGGGGCAAGTCAGTGCCCATGCAGTGAGCTGAGTGTCCACACAATGAGCCAGTGCCCGTGCAAGTGAGTCATGTAGCAAGATGATGATGCAACAAAAGAGAGATGAAGGGGAGAGTCAAGGGGAAGCACAAGAGAGACAAGAAACTAAGGTGGTGCAGCTGAGAGGGAGACTCAGGGAAACTCCCTCCACATCAGAGGTCCCCAGGATTGAATCCTAGAGGAGAAGAAATGAGAAAAGAAGACCAAATAGATACAGAAGATCACACAATGAATGGACACACAACAAAAATAGCAGGGTGCGGTGGGGAGGGGAGGGGGAAGGGAGAGGGGAGAAATAAATCTTAAAAAAACATTTTAAATATTCAAGTAACGAATTTTAATTTTCGACCTCAAAGTTAATATTTTAGTGAGTTAGTATTGAGAGTTTATATTTTATCTTTCAATTGGTGCTCTGATTCGTGAAACAAAAAAATGTAGAGGAGAAGGCCATCGAATGACAATGGATGCCCTATGCAGGAAACGGTGGTCTGGCAAGGCCACTCAGATTAGGTGGCTTTTGAGTTGTCATGTAGAACTGAATATAAACACATAAATGGATAAAAAGTAATGAAAAATTGCTAAATTTTTTTAAAATTTTTTATTCATTTTTAAAAAATTTTACATTCAAAAAATATGAGGTCCCATTCAAACCAACCGCCCCCACCCCACCACTTCCCCCACAGCAACACTCTCTCCCATCTTCATGACATATCCATTCCATTTGGTAAGTATATCTCTGGGCATTGCTGCACCTCATGGTCAATGGTCCACATCAAAGCCAATACTCTCCCACGTTCCATCCAGTGGGCCCTGGGAGGATCTACAATGTCCGGTAATTGTCCCTGAAGCACCACCCAGGACAGCTCCATGTCCCAAAAACGCCTCCACATCTCATCTCTTCCTCCCATTCCCCACACCCAGCAGCCACCATGGCCACTTTTCCCACACCAATGCCACATTTTCTCTGTGGACCTTGGATTGGTTGTGTCCATTGAACATCTATGTCAAGAGGGGGCTTAGATTCCACATGGATACTGGATGCAATCCTCCTGCTTTCAGTTGTAGGCACTCTAGCTCCATGGTGTGGTGGTTGACATTCTTCAATTCCATGTTAGCTGAGTGGGGTAAGTCCAATAAATAAGAGTGTAGGAGCTGAAGTCTGTTGAGGCTCTGGGCCTGGGTGTCTTATTATCAGTCCAGAGATGTTGCCGCCTTTCTCCGCCCCTCCGACCTTCCAGCCCCCGCCACCCTTCCCGCCAGTCCCGCCCATATTACCAACCTACAATCTGCCCTCTTCCCCAGTAACTGCTTACGGCGTATTACCAGAGGTCTGCCCCCCCAGTTTTAGCCAATCCGCAGCCACCCCTCCGCCCTGCTCTCCCCTTCATACTCCACACCCTTCCCTGCCTATATAACCAAGTGTACTTCCGCAATAAAGCAGACCTGTTCTTGCGCTCAAGCGGTCTCCGTGGTTTTTCCCCAACCGCGCGTCCCCCACGCCTGGAGAACTGGTGCTCCCTCTTGGGGCACCCCCCGCCGGTGGTTCGGCAGGAGCAAGCCCCCCCGACTCTTGGGCCTGAGCGAGGACGAAACCCTCTCGCTCAGCTACAACTGGCGCCCAACGTGGCGGCTCCTCCCCCGGCCCCTCTCTGCTGCTGCTGCTGCTGTGAATCGGACGGCCCATCCTTGTTCTCCAGGTAGGGACCCCTCGCCGTCGTCCTGTCTCTATTTCAACATGGGCGCCTCTCTATCTACGCGTCAGGTGCCGCAAGTCAGGGCCCTCGCCGCCCTGCTCGACACCAATGGAGTCCGTGTTTCCCTGCGGCAACTCCAAAAATACTGGGACCTTCTGCTCCCCTTTAATCCGTGGCTCACCACTTGCCAACTCTGGAGCCCAGACACATACTCTCGACTCATAGATCGAGTCGCCTCTGCAATGGAGCATGAAAAACGCTCCTTCCCGCCAGGCCTCTTACCCGTTCTAGTCGCCATCCGCGCCTGTCTCCTCGGTGCCCCATCCGAGACTATTCATGAGGCTTCTCTCAAGCAGCCTCTAGACTGTAACCCCAATGAGTCCGCCGACACTGACTCTCTGTCTGACCAACTTGCGGCCGCCCTCGAGCATGAGCCCCCCCGTCCGAGCTCCCCGCGGCACACAGAGACCACTCCTGCGGCTCCCCAAAATGGCGAACTTCCACCTTCTTCCTCCACCTCTGCCCAAAATGGCGCACTTCCAGCTTCTTCTTCACCGGGACCGGAGCCCGCCGGCGGGAACAAAGGTGCTTCTTCCCGCCTTTACCCGCCTCTTCCTGCCCTGTCAGCATCCGGCTCCGCCCCGGAAACTGTACGGTCGCCATCTTCCGCTAAACCGGAAACTTCCCCCGCGCCATTTTGTTCACAACCGGATGCAGTTACTCCGCCATCTTGGCCGGCACCCAGAAGTGACGCAGTTACTCCGCCATCTTGGCCGGCGCCCGGAAGTGACGCAGTTACTCCGCCATCTCGGCCGGCACCCGGAAGTGACGCAGTTACTCCGCCATCTTGGCTGGCGCCCAGAAGGGACACGGCCACCCCACCATCTTGGCCCGGAAGTGCCCCGCCGCCATTTTGTTGTCATCAAAATGCTGCCTGGCCGCCATTTTCTCACTTATTTTCCGCTTATCCCTCGCCACCACCGTATGGCAGTAGCCCTCCACCTACTCCTAGCGAGGCACCCTCTCATACCCCCCAGCTTTACCCACTAAATCTACAACCTATGCCGCAACGACCTCAAACTTGGCTGCCCTTCACAGCGGAAGAAGTTAAAACCCTCCGCAAAGCTGTTAAAGAAGATGGAGTCGGCAGCCCTTATGTAACGCAGCTCCTTGAAGAGCTGGCAACTCAACTCGTTCTCCCAAACGACTGGATTTCCCTGGCCCGCACCATCTTAACACCAGGCCAGTTTCTTGAATGGCGAGCTCACTACCAAGCAGCCGTTGACCAGCAAGTAGTAGAAAATGCCCAAGCTGGTGTCTTAGATCCACCTGATGCGTATACGGGGATCAACAACTACGCGGACCCTCGTCCATATCTACACATTGACCCAGTATTTTGGCACCGGGTAAAATTCCTCGTCCACCGGTCCTTTTCTCTGGTCTCCACCAAGCAGCCCACCAAGCTTGCACAACTGCTTCAAGACTCCAATGAAACTTTCCCAACATTCGTCGCCCGCGTCCTGGAAGCTTGCCAGCGTAAAATTTCTAGTGAAGACGCTCAGTTCGCACTCGCCAAAGAGCTCATCATAGATGGATGCCTTGTGCCCTTCCGGGCTGTGGTCCTCCCCATACGTGATAAAGATATCCACGAATGGGTTCTCGCCTGTCGCGACGTTGACCCGCAAGTCAAAACGCTCACTGCTGCCTTTGCTTCTGCCATGGCCGTTTCATCTACTCCCACCTCCGTCTGCTTTCGGTGCGGTCAGTCCGGCCATTTCGTCCACGAGTGCCCTCGGCCAGGCCCAGCACCCCGCTCTGCCCTACCACCGCGAAGACCAAGAGGCCCTTCTACGCCGTGTCCACGCTGTGGAAAAGGATATCACTGGGCTCGTGACTGCCGTGCCATCCAAAACTACCAGCAGCCTTTAAACTCCCAGTGGGGCAGGCCTCAGCCCCACCCGCAAGAGGTCCTCGAGAAGGCTCCCAAGCCATAATGTGGACAATGCCTATCTCACGTCATCAAAAACCCTCATTAGAGCTTAAGATAAATGGGCAATGGCTCGATGGACTCTTAGATTCTGGCGCTGAAGTCTCCTGTATTCCCTTCGAAGTTGCTGCGTTCAATCACTGGCCCCTCGAGACTGGCCCTCAAGTCATCGGCGCCATGGGAGCCGCTACCTCCTGGAAAACATCCCAACCTCTGCATTGGAGCGACCGAGAAGGCCACGAAGGCCAAATTCGCCCACTCATCCTCTCTTCAGTCCAAACCATCCTGTGGGGGAGAGATGTCCTCAGCCAGCTAAATGCTCGAATCACCACAGAAGCCTTCTTAGCTGCGCTGCTCCCCCCCCCTTATAGGGGCCACTGCTCCCATCTCAAGACCTGACCCTATCCCTCTGGAATGGGACACAGAGGAGCCCATATGGGTCGAGCAGTGGCCCTTGCCAGCTCACAAGCTACAAGCTCTCTCTGCCCTCGTCGAAGAGCAATTACAAGCAGGGCATATTGAGCCGTCCACCAGTCCCTACAATTCGCCAATCTTCATCATTAACAAGAAAAACACGGGCAAGTTCCGCCTTCTCCACGACCTCCGAGAAATCAACAAGCATATTAAGCCAATGGGATCACCTCAGCCAGGATGCCCGCATCCCACCGCAGTCCCCCAGCATTTTCACGTGGCGACCATCGACATCAAGGACTGCTTTTTCTCTATTCCTCTTCACCCGCGAGACTGTCCACGATTTGCGTTTACAGTCCCACGCACCAACAACCAGGGCACAGCGCTTCGATTCCAATGGCGAGTGCTACCGCAAGGTATGCGGAACAGCCCAACCATATGTCAGCTCTATGTCAACCATGCCATTGAGCCGCTGCGCTCAAAGTTTCATCCAGAGCAAACATACATTCTCCACTATATGGATGACCTTCTCTTAGCAGCGAGCTCCAGCGCGCTCCTCAATGACCTGCTCTCTGCAGTGATGACAAACCTTTCAAGCCTCGGACTTACCGTGCAATCAGACAAAATAAACCTCCAACCTCCTTTTCAATTTTTGGGCTTTCATTTTCATCACTTCATTCAGCCCACAAGCCCACAAATTCATGTCTCTCACAAGATGACGCTGACTGAGCTCCAACAACTTTGCGGACAAATCAATTGGCTTCGCTCGGCGCTGCCCATCACAACAGCGCAGATGCAACCCCTCTTCAAGCTCTTGCAGACCAAAGACAGCCCACCAACTGCAGCCACCCGCAGCATCACCATCACTCCTGCTGCTCGAGAAGTCGTCCAGCAAGTTAGCGCCGCTCTGCAGCAGTGCCGCCTGGAGCGGTTCTCCCCTAACCTTCCAATTTTGGCTTTAGTTCTGCCAACGCCAATCACTCCCACAGGTCTCTTGTGGCAAGATGGCCCTCTCCTTTTTCTGCATACGTCAAAGAGCAAACTCCCGAAAATCTGCCCTTTTACAAGGGCCTGGATCGCGTTGGCCACTGACTTAGTACTTCTCTCCATACAAACGTATGGCATCCCGCCACACACCATTGTCTGGCCTTTAGATGCCAAGGAAGTTACCTCCCTCATCATGAACAATGCCCAAATGCAGAGCCTGGTAGAGCTCTTTTGTGGTTCCTTTGACAACCACTATCCTCATCACCGATTGCTGCAGGGAATGTCTCAATTGGCGTTTTCCAACCCATTCCATCCATTGCCCGCGCGGAACCCAATCCCTTCAGCCATCACTGCCTTCACAGATGCCTCAAAAACGGCATTTGCAGCCATTATATACACTCCTGGAAATCCTGAGCCACAGCAACTGCTGTTCGCAAATGACTTCTCTGTTCAAGTAGGTGAGCTTCTAGCCGTTGCTGCAGTCCTTAACCTCCACCCAAACCAGTCTCTCAACATCTTCACTGACAGCCTATACACCCTTCAAGTGTGCCGCAGCCTCCCGCTTGCCACTTTCTTACCGAGTGACTCAAACATTGACCGAGCGCTCGCCTTCGTACAGCGACTGCTTGAGGCGAGGCAGCAGCCTTGGTTCATTGCTCATATCAGAAGCCACTCTGGCCTACCAGGACCACTGGCTCAAGCGAATGACCTCGCTGATGCTTCTGTGTCCAGCCGGGTAAACCCAGTCCTCCTCCATGAAAGCCCTGCCGACGGGCCGCGACTTGGAGACTTTGTTAATCAAGCCAAGCTCCTGCATTCCCAATTCCACTTCTCTGCGCAGTCCATCCGGAAGCTCTTCCCCGACTTACCCATTGAAACTTGCAAACACCTTGTGCGCGCATGCCGGACTTGTGCGCCATTGTTGCCACTTGGGCCTTTGCAGCCTCAGGGTGTTAACCCCCACGGCCTCCGCCCAAACTCAAGGTGGCAATTAGATGTCACTCATGTCAGTGCATTTGGCCGCCTCAAATATCTTCATGTGGCAATTGACACCTTTTCACATCTGTGCTATGCAGTCCCTCTTACGGGGGAAAGTGCTAAACACTGCGTCCAGGCGCTTCGCCAAGCTATTTTGTTCATGGGAATTCCATGAGATCTCAAGACAGACAACGGACCAGCATATCACAGTACCGCCTTCGCCAGCTTCGTGCAGATGTATCACATCACGCATCATTTTGGCATTCCATACAATCCACAGGGGCAAGGAATCATCGAGCGCACTCACCAACAGCTCAAGCTACTCATTCAAAAAGAAAGGGCCTCCTCTCCCCACAAGGCCCCCACTGACATCGTGACTGCCTGCCTCATTCATCACAATCTCCTAACCTTCGATGACCATGGACTCTCCCCCACCCATAAACACTGGGGACCCATGTGGCAGCCCTCGCAAGCTCCCCTCGTCCATTGGAAAGACCCTGCCACAAATTGTTGGCAAGATCCAGCTCCCCTCCTAGCACAGGGGAGGGGCTTTGCTTGCGTCTTTCCAGATTCTGAGCCGCAGCTGCTCTGGGTTCCTGGGCATTGCATTCAGCCCGCCACTGACCCATTAGTTCCACCGAACGATCAGCACCCTATGCCTTTGGTGAGAGATAACATTGACAGTGGATACGGCCCAGAGGTCGCCCCATTCACCCGGATCCAGCACCAGCCATCATCAAGGAATGCCCCTTCTTAAAACGTTTCAGACCCTTACCCTGCTCTCCTTACCCCCCTCATGCTGCCCGCTCGCCAAGTGTGGAGAGCGAGGAGTTTTCTCCACAGATGCCGCACCGTCAGATGATGCCTCTACACAGCCTCGCAGCCGTTCTCTTCGTCCTGGCTTCCCTCGCTCTCCCAGCCGCTGCCAACCCGAGTCACCAGCCCTTCAATTGGACCCTCTCCCTCTGGCAACAAAAAAGGCTCCTCGCCTCGAACGTAACCGCCTCCGCCCCCTCTTTCACTACTGATGTCACCAACCTCACTGGACGCACGAACCTTCCGTCTTATGAGTGGGGGGGACACAACCCCGCTGCCACAGGTTTCTCCACCTACTCCAGACCGCACGCCTATAGCTTCTTGTCTTCCTCTCCTTACTTCTCCCCAACTACTCCTCCCCCTCGGGCGATGGGTACAGGGGCATCACAGGCCCGTTTCGCTGGCAAGGCTCGGCGCGCGCCAGGCGCCGGCGTGCGCCGACCCTAATGGCGGGCACATGCATCCTGGCCAGATGCTATGTTGTCCGCTCACGACTGGCCGGTCATCGTGGTCTCCCCCCACCCCTCGTCTTATCCCCGTGCCCGTCCCTATAACCTCCTTTTCCTCCTACTCTTCCTCCTAATCCTTGTCTTTTGTTGCTGCGCACGCCGAGCCATTCACACCCACTGTGCGCACCAAAACTTGTTCCTTCAATTTCTTTTTAAAACAAAAGGAACAATTGTTGCTGCCTTTCTCCGCCCCTCCGACCTTCCAGCCCCCGCCACCCTTCCCACCAGTCCCGCCCATATTACCAACCTACAATCTGCCCTCTTCTCCAGTAACTGCTTACGGCGTATTACCAGAGGTCTGCCCCCCCCAGTTTTAGCCAATCCGCAGCCACCCCTCCGCCCTGCTCTCCCCTTCATGCTCCACACCCTTCCCTGCCTATATAACCAAGTGTACTTCTGCAATAAAGCAGACCTGTTCTTGCGCTCAAGCGGTCTCCGTGGTTTTTCCCCAACCGCGCGTCCCCCACGCCTGGAGAACCGGTGCTCCCTCTTGGGGCACCCCCCGCCGGTGGTTCGGCAGGAGCAAGCCCCCCTGACTCTTGGGCCTGAGCGAGGATGAAACCCTCTCGCTCAGCTACACAGAGATTGAAGTCCCCTAAATATATCTTAAACCCCAGCACCAATTACAATTCCAATAAAGTAGCATGCAAGTCTTGTGAGAAGAGATCCCCTCTGAGTCCAATTCCATCATGCAGAAACATCAGCTCCAAAGAAGGGCCATCTGCCATGGCAGTGAACCCCATCTGCCATGACCATAGAACCCGTGGGTCTCTTTATCCCTCAAAAGAACCAATACCTGGGGTTGTATCTACTTTATCTGTCTCTTAGACTCTGCTCAGTTGTGCATAAGGGCATTCCTTCTGACAACCTCCAGACTCTTTTTTAGAGACTCATAGCCTTATAATCTCATTTCTCCTTTCCATTTCCCCCTTACATTAGGTCAAACAGCATTTTGAAGTCATGTTATTATATGTAGTCAGGGATGTTCTGCTGATCCGTATTGAACCTTTAATTCAAGGTCCTTTTCTAGTTGCATCTTCAGCTGGTATGTGGTAGTGATCCCTTGGTGCCAGGGAGGCTCATCCCTGGGTGTCATGTCCCACACTGGGGGTAACTTCTTAATTTGCTTTTGTATCATCAAAACATCCATAGACAATATGCAAATGAATAAGCATGGACATGTTCTACACTGAAATTTAAATTGAATATAATTTGCATGTGCCATGGAATATTAATCTTCTTTTGATTTTTGTCAACCAGTAATACAATATAAAAATTATCTTTAGCTATTAGGCCACACAAAAATAGGTGGCAGGCTTTATTTGACATGTAAGCCATAGTTTTCTGACTACTAGTATAAACCAATAGACACGCAATATTCAGACAAGATCTGCAGATATACCTTGGACCACCAAGTGATTTTTTTTTAAAAAGAGAGAATGTTGACAATTAATAATAAGGAGAAGGGAAACAGATGTGGCTCAGGTGACTGGGTTCCCATCTGCCACATGGGAGGTCACTGGTTTGGATCCCAGTGCCTCCTAAAGAAGATAGCAAGCTGTCACAACAGGCAGGTGCAGCAAGCTGACACAGAAAGAGACACAAGAAAAAGTAAAAAAGCATTCTGAGAGGCACAACAAAATCAAGGAGTAGAAGTTCCTTGTGTCTCCTAAAGAAGACAACTAGCTCATGTGACGGGCAGGTGTGGCAAGCTGGCACAATGAGATGATGCAACAAGAGATGTGGGGAGGAAAAACAGCATGACAGACACCATAAAGCAGGGAGTGGAGGTGGTTCAAGTGATTAGTCACCTCCCTCCTACATCAGAGGTCCTGGGTTCAGTTCCCAGTGCCTCCTAAAGAAACAAGGAAGACAAACAGACACAGCAAGGGAGAGACAATAAGGGAGTGGGGAGAAATAAAATAAATCTTAAAAAAAAATAGATGACAGAGGTTTATTTTTTAAAAATTAAGGAGAAGTTCACATGAAAACCTTGCTTTCCACCTTCTCTTATAAAATCCGAAGATCCAGAAATACTGGGTCCACATGGCAACAATTTACCTCTTTTTTAAAGGACTGCCCATCTGGCCTACCTCAGTCTTTATGCCTTTGAGTTTGCAATCCAAGATTCTTACCCTTCTAGGTTTTCTCTTAAGGTTAAATGTCTTAAATTCTTCCAACAATTCCTTCTAGGCCATAATTTCTCAACTCTCTACTATCTAGAATGCTTTCCTTTGTACCAGTTCTTTTATTACCTAAAATATGACATCCAGAACATTTCCCATTTTCACACTTTAGCGTTTACAATTCACTGTTATTAATTACATTACCACTATTGGGCTGCCATCGTGAATATCCGTTACTCTTTTTCATCACTCCAAACAAATACTGCCCTCATTAGGCAATAAGGCACCCCTCACCTCCCTGCCCCTAGCCACTGGTAACT
>NW_026688553.1:0-38033 GCF_030445035.2 Dasypus novemcinctus
AGCTGCTGCCAATAGTCACCCTGGTGAGGCACTGGGAACAGAGGCACGGTCCCACTCTGCTCCGAGTGAACAACAAGCCTCGGCGGGCAGGTGGGAGAGGGCTGTGAGTCACTGTCACCTGAGCCTCCCAGGCTGGGGAAGATGGGGCTGAGGTTTGACGAGAGTGGCCCCAGCTAGGGCCTGGGTGGGGAAGTGGGTGGGGAGCTGAGGGCCAGTCTGGAGCCCATCCTTGGCATTAAATAGAAATTCGGGTGCTCGAGCCCTGGGGTGGGGCAGTGGTGAGCTGGCTGGCCGGGTGCCCTGGTCAGTGGCCTTGTCCTTTCTTCCCGGGACATGCCTGGCACACAAGGCTGGGCCCGTCTGCGGGGGGTGATGTTGGATCTGAGAGTTGCTAGGACTGAGCCAGGCGGTTAATCATTTCCCTGCCTGGGCCCCCAGCAGCCCTCCCACCTCTGAGTGCTACCCTGGGTTCTCACCTGACACCCCTCCCAAGACTTCAGGGCCAGAGGCACCTCAGAGACCACCCACACTGACACAGCCTTGAGTGGAAGGGAGCCTGAGGCCTGCCTCCCTCGGGGACTGAGGACTGGCCCAAGGTCACGCAGTCAGCCAGAGCCCCTGCTCTCTCTGCTTTTTCCCTTGTTATCTTCTTCCTGCTCCTCAAGATTTGCAGTCGTGCCCCTTGTACACCAGGGTTCGTTTCTTCCCTCCCCTACTTTAACCAGGACAGTTAGACCTTGATCTGAGATCTGATTGAGGAAGCACTGCGTTTACACCCCTGCTATCAGCTGCTGACAGCGTAGCTGGGAGTTAGACTTAGGGAAGGATACCTTGGTGCGAGAGATTAAGACAAGCTCTCCAGTGAGCAACCGGGCAGAATTTCTTTTGGAATTCTTTAAGGGAAAAAAGAGGAGCCCTAACCCCAAAGTCTAGGATGGAGTTGGTGCAGTCAGGAGGGGGAAGATGGCAGGCTTACACGGAGGCAAGAGAGGGATGGGTGTCAGATGAGGGCCAGGAGGTGGAGGAAAGGGGGAGTCCAGGGGAGGGAGGGGGCAGCTGCCCAGGGCTGTGGCATGGGCTGGTGAAAGTGGTTGGGACTCCCTGGGCGGGTGGGTCCTGCAGGCTCCACCCACCTGGCTCCAGGGGCCCCTGGGTTTCCCCAAATCTTTGCTCTCCTAGGCTGCAGTGGGAGGGAATCCTACACCTTCTGAGACCCTCTCGGCCCTCCTTGCCCTTTCCTCTGAATGCTCAGTGGTTGGGTTTAGCCTCCCGAGGAGTGGGGCCTCGCTGGGTAGGGCCGGGCCTCCCCGGACAGCCTTTGCTGGCAGTTGGCATTGTGGTTAAGGACGTGGGCTTTTGGGAGACTGGCCTAGGTTGGAATCTTGCTTCCTTCTTTCTAATAGCCATGGGGAAGTTGGTAATCCCTCTGAGGCTCAGTTTTCCCATCTGCAAAATGGGATAAAATCACCTTCCTCACAGGGTTTTCATGAAGATTAATGTCAATGATACTGGTCAAATACTTAGAACCATGCCTGGTCTTATAGTAAGCACTTAAATGTTAGTGCTCTCATGTCTCCATTTATCCCTTTATTTATTGATCTGTTATTATTCACCAATTCAACAATATTTGGGTGTTACTAAGTGCTAAGCACTCTTCTAAGCATTTTTTAAAAATTTATTTCTTATTGGGGTTTTAACAATACCTACTGGAGGCCTCCTGGGGACTGACCTTTGCCCATTCTGTACTTGCATTTCTCTCCATTTCCTCATTTTTAGAGGCCAATTAAACCTTCGCTTATTTGGCCAGAACACCCATCCCCCTGGGGGAGGGATGGTGAAGAGGACAATGCTTTGCTCAAGTGCGGGGGTGGGAGGCAGCTCCATGATTCCTGAGCAGCAGGGGTGGTGACCACGTCTTCTTGGGTGAGCTGGGGGGGTCTTGGCATAAAACTGGGGTGCCGGGAGGACAGTTGGCCCCACCTCCTGGGATCCTGCCCTGGAGGACCCTCATGACTAGGACCACCTGGGGAGTGAGTCATTTCCAGGAGACCAGCTCTCACTGATCACTTACCACATGAGGCCCCACCAGAGGATGAACAAATAAGCTGTTTCTCTGAGGACTGAGAGAGGAGCACGTGGGAAGGGGGTTGCTCAGAACCGAGGAATGCAGGAGCGCCAGCCCAGCCGAGGGTGTGGCCAGATGAGAGGTGCATCAGCTTTGTGGGTCACTTTCCCCGTTTATGGGTCTCTCAGCTTTGGAAGGCAGGAGCTGTTCCCAAACTTCGGAGTAGGAGCAGAGAGTGCATCCAGTGGGGGGAGAGAGCTCAAAATGTGACCCGAAACAAAAGCTGACCAAGTCAGTTTCTGAATCTGAATAAGGGAAGCTGGGTGAGGTGGGGCAGCACGGCCTGGCTCATAAGGGGCGGTCATTTTGCGTGTAGCGAATGAACGAGTGGATGACTAGTCAACAAATTTGCAGAGCCTTGGGGAATCTTGCTTAAGTTCTGTGGTCAAGGCCAGAGTGGGAACTTTGAGCAGGGCTCGGCTCCACCTCCGTGCCGCTGAAGCAGAAGCAATTGAAGTTTCCACCAAGAAGAGCTGTCCTGGCGGTCAGAACTGGGAGGCTTAGGATTTTCTCCCCCTTTTAGAGTTCCCCAGTTAGCATTGCACTTACTCATTCCTTGTTTGTTGGCACCTGTTGTGTGCTAAGAGCCATGCTGGATACCAGAGGTAACAGATATCCCAAGTCCTAGGGTTGTTTCTCTTCCTCCAGGACACTTTCCTCACACATTCTTTTCAAACCTCTCATACTCTCTTCATTTGCCTGTCTTAAAAAAAAAACAAAAGTGAAACATAAGATCTGTGTATTTACTGCATGTAAACTATACCTCAGTTGAAAAAGCATTCCTTGAGTCCATATCCTTCTTTAAGCTACAGCCTCATTTTGTTTGCTTTTCTTCACAGTAATGCATCTCAAGAGTTATTAATAGCGACCAGCTCCACTTTCTTAGTTCCCATTCTCCTCTCTGCAGTTCAGTCTGGCTTCTGGCCCTCCCTACCGGAGCTGTTCCTTCTAGGGAGCCAGGGACCTCCGTGCTACTGAATCTGTGCTCTCTACTCTGTCCTGGTCTCATTTCACCCTCGCTCTTCTCTCCAAGTCAACACGCACCTGGTTTTCCCCCTGGAAGCAGCTCCTGGCTGCAGCTTCTTGGTTTCGTTTGCGCATCACTTTTTCCCCTCCTCCTTGTGAACAAGTCAGAAACAGAACTCTTGATTTCCCCCTTCCCCCTCCCCCAAACCCACCCCCTAGTGCTGGCAAAAATCTAGGAGTTTTCTTTCTTTCTTTTTTTTAAAATTTAAACTTTATTTCAAATTCAAAAAATAATATAACAGACAGAAGGCAGGCAACAAGTTATGGAAACATTCTTCCTAAAAAGTTCTGTCCAGGCCCTTTTATCTCATCCAATCCCAACGACAACTCAGTTGTTCCTCCAGTGTTCAGAGAGATATACAGATGAACACAGATTAGTTAAACGTCATAGTCAAGGTCTCCTTATGAATGAAGAAAATGAAGGGTGGAAAAAATGCTTAATTATATTCATATCTCACAAAACCAAACCCCATATTCCTTTTTTCTTTTTTTTACCTTTAGCTTTAATATAGTATCTTCTTTGCCTTTGCTACAAAAACATTACAATATTGTTTTTAACTATGGTCTATAAATTAGTTATATTTTTCCCATGTGTTACCACATTCTTAACATCTTGTAGTAGAACACTTATGTATTTATATTATTAACCACAATCCTCTTCTGCCATTCATTGTATTATCCTCCAGCTGTTCTCTAACTACCATTAACCTCACTGGACTACTTATTACAGCCACAATCACATGCATAAAATAAGTGTTTGTTACACTCATTATAATGTGCTACCATCAACTCCATCCATTACTACATATTTACAGTTGACCTTATTAAACATTCTGCATATCAGCTCCCCTTGGAAGCAGCTCCTGGTTGCAGCTTCTTGGTTTACTTTGCCCATCTGATCAGCTCCCCCTTTTTAACCCATAATCCATATCCCACCAACTTACACTCCGTAAGTCTACTCATTGTATTTAGTTCATATCAGTGTGACCTTACAATATTTGTCCTTTTGTCTCTGGCTTATTTCATTCATCATAAGTCCTCAAGATTTCTCCATGTTGTCATATGCTTCCCCAATTGATTTCTTCTTACAGTTGAAAAGTTCTCCGTCATAAATATATATATATGTATGTGTGTATGTACACACACACTTACACTCCACATCTTGCTTATCCATACATTGGTTGATGGAAACTTAGGTTGTTTTCATCTTGTAGCAATTGTGGATAATGCTGCTATGAACATTGGTGTGTGAATATCTGTCTACATCCTTGCTTTCAGTTCTTCTGAATATATACTGAGTAACAGGATGGCCAGATCATATGGCAGTTCTAAAGGTACCTGAGGAGCTGCCAAATGGCCTTCCACAGAAGCTGCACAAATTACACTCTCACGGACAGGGAAGGAGTTTCCTGAATACAACTCCTTTATGTCCGTGGTTAAGTTTATTTCTAAATATTTGATTCTTTTTGTTGCTATTGTAAATGGAATTTTTTTCTGACTTCCTCCTCAGATTGCTTATTAGTGTATGGAAACATTATTGATTTTGTGTATTAATCTTGTATCCCACCATCCTGCTGAAATCATCTATAAGTTTTAATAGGGTTTGTTTTTTTTTTTTTTTGTAGATTTTTCAGGGTTTTTCTAAGTATGGGATCTTATCAGTGAATAGTGAATGTTTTACTTCTTCCTTTCCTATTGAGTGCCTTTTATTTCTTTTTCTTGACTAATTGCTCTAGCTAGAACTTCTAGCACAATATTGGATAATGGTGTGGAAAGTGAGCACTTTTGTCTTGTTCCCGATCTCAGCAGGAAAGCTTTCCCTATTGAGTACAATGTTAGTTGTGGGTTTTTTTGTTTTTGTTTTATAAAAATAATTATTTATTTATCCCCCTACCTGTGGCTTGTTCCTTTCTTTGCTGTGTCTTCTCTGTGTCCATTTGCTGCATGTTTTTTCTGTATCTGCTTGTCTACCTTTGTTGCATCATCTTGCTGCGCCAGCTCTCTGTGCTGCATGGGCCGTCAGCTCTCTGTGGCACACAGGCCACCTTGCCTTCACAAGGAGGCCCTGGGACGTGAACCCATGGCCTCCCACATGGTAGATGGGAGCCCAACTGATTGAGCCACAGCCGCTTGCCAGCTATGGGTTTTTCATATATGCACTTTATCATATTGAGAAAGTTTCCTTCTATTCTTATCTTTCAAAATGTTTTTACCAAGAAAGGATGTTGTAAATTGTCAAGTGCCTTTTCTGCATCTATTGAGATGATGATGTGATTTTTCTTCTTCAATTTATTAATGTGGTGTATTACACTGATTGGTTTTCTTATGTTGAATCACCCTTGCATCCCTGTTATAACCTCCCCCTTGATCATGATGTATAATTTTTTAAAAAAGATTCATTTTATTTATCTCTCCCCACCCCCTTATTGTTTGCACTTGCTGTGTCTCTTCATCTTCTTTGTTTCTTTAGGATGCTTTTCCTTGCAGGCTGTAACAAATCCTTTAACATCTCTTGCAGATCCAGTCTCTTGGTAACAGACTCTCAGTTTTGGTCTGCAAAGACTCTAAACTCATCTTCATTTCTGAAGGATAGTTTTGCCAAATAAAGAATTCTTTTTTGGCCATTTTTTCTCTTTCAGTTCCTTAAATACATTGTACCACTGCCTTACTGCCTCCTTGGTTTCTGATGAGCTGGGCACTTAGCCTTATTGAGGCTCCCTTTAAGTAATACATTGCTTTTCACTTGCTGCTCTCAAAATCCTCTCTCTCTTTGGCCTTTGACATTTTGAATAGTAGAAGTCTTGGAGTAGGTCTATTCAGATTTTTTCTGTTTGGGATACATTGTCCTTGAATATTGATGTTCATGATTAGTCTGCCAAATGGGTGCTGATGTAAAGTACCAGAAATCTGTTGGCTTTTATAAAGCGTATTTATTTGAGGTAAAAGCTTATAGTTACAAGGCCCAAAAGTGTCCAACTCAAGGTTGCTTTCTCACCAGTCAGTTGTCGCATGTTGAAGCAAGATGTTTGCTGATCTCCGCAAGTTTCAGCCTTCCCTGCTGGGCTTCCTTTCTTTCAGCTGCAGGCTGCTATATCAGGCGAATGGTTCATCCCTCCTTGGGGCCTCAGGATAAAAAATGACAGAGCTGTCTCTCTTTTCCCCTGTGTCTTTTTGAGTGAGTATCTGTTTATATAAGCCCACCAAGGGAGCAGAGACTCAACCTTAGTCATGCCTTACAGATATGGTCGAATCAAAGCCCTAATCTTAACAGGTAATTTAATTAAGAGCCCCTCAACTGAACCCAATATAATCAAATGGAATCATACCCAGAAGAATAAATTAGTTTGCAAACATAATCTTTCTCTTTTTGGGATTCATAAATAATCTCAAACTGTCACAATGTCTTTCGTAAGTGTTAGAAATTTTTTGGTATTTCCTCAAATATTCTTTCTACCCCTTTTCTGGTCTCTTTCTGAGACATCAATATAACGTGTGTTTGTGTGTTTTGTGTTGTCATTCAATTCCATTTTTTTTCAGTCCTCTTTTCAATTTCAAATGTTCTGACCTTGATTTCACTTACTCATTCTTTTATCCTATCACATCTGCTATTACATGCCTCTAATGTGTTTCTTTAAAAATTTTATTTATTTTTACCCTCACACCCATTCCCCTGTTGTCTGCTCTCTGTGTCCATTCTCTTTGTGTTCTTCTGTGTCTGCTTGTATTCTCATTAGGTGGCTCCAGGAACTCATCCTGGGACCTTCAGGAGTGGGAGAGAGGCAGTTACTCTCTTGCACCACCTCAACTCCCTGTTCTGCTACGTCTTCTTATTTTCTCTCCTCTGTGTCTCTTGTTGCATCATCTTGCTGCACCAGCTTTTAGAGTCAGCCAGCACTCCTGTGCAGGGCGGCTTTTACATGCTGGGCGGCATTCCCACTCAGGGAGGCACTCATGTGTGGGGTGGCATTCCAGCATGGGCCAGCACTCTGCATGGCCCAGCTCACCATGTGAGCGAGCTTGCCCTCACCAAGAGGTCGTGGGCATTGAACCCAGGACCTCCTATATGGTAGACTGGAGCCCAATTGGTTGAGCCACATCCATTTCCCTCTAATGTATTTTTAATCTCATCTATTGTATCTTTAATTCCCATAAACTCTGTTACTTTTTTTTGGTCAGGCTTTCAAATTGTTCTCTGTTCTCACACAGGTTCATCTTATTGTCCTTTATCTCTTTAGTCGTGTTTTTCTTCATCTTAAATTGTATAAGGAGGTTTGTGTGAACATCATTGATTAATTGTCTTATATCCTGTGTCTCATCTGGATTCTTGGTTTGTTACTTTGGCTGGGCCATATCTTCCTGTTTCTTAGTATGGCTTGCTATCTTTTGTTGATATCTAGGCATCTAATTATGTTGGTGATTTTACTCTGGTCAATTTCTCTCCCTTGCCTAGTGGTTCTATTTCACAGCTCTTCTTTGATTTTTGGTTTATTTTTTCCTAAACTTTAAGATTGCCCTGTTTAAGTTATCAGAATAGGGGCAGGGAGCTGCTAATGGGGCACTGACCAGATCTACTGTGCCTGAGAAAGAAATAGGAGAGACTCACCTCTTACCTTCCTCCTTTGTCTTCATGACACCTGTTCAGGTGTTTGTTTCCTTGCTCATTGTCTGACACTCTACCATGAAGGGATGAATTCTGCTGGTCTTGCTTCCTACTGTATCCTGGGCCCTGGAACCATGCCTGACACATAGTGGGTGCTTAAAATATTTCTCTAATGAATGTTGGATGAACAAGTGTGACACTGGACCTAGGAAAAGAATTGGAGCCATAGTATGGTTTACCTTCCTTATTTGTGTGTGTGTGTGTGTGGGTGTATGTGAGGTGAGTAGATAACATTTCAGATTTATTTGTATTCATTTCTAAATTTTTATTGTAGTAATATATATACAACATAAAATAACCTCCTGATTTTAGGAAGTAAAACTGCCGAAGAGAAAAGGAAGTAACTTGTCCAAGTCAGGAGGATTAGGAACCAGACCACCTGACTCTTTGCCCTTACAGAAGACTCCCGGAGGGGGATCTTTTCTTCAGGAAGTCCACAAATGCTTTTCATGTGCAATGCAATTTACAAAATTTGTGGTTTTACAATATTCTTTCCAGAGACATCTCCTCCTCAAATTAAGGCATGTTTTCATGGTGATACCTTCAGGAGGGGACCGGGCACAGTGGGAATGAGGACTGGGCAGCAGGAGAGGATGGGAGAGCAAAAGACGGTAGCAAGGGGAGGACTTACAGTTGCTGAGGTAACTCTGGGGGGAAGAAGGGGTCTTTTCTAGATCCTTCCATTCTGGCCTTGGGTGTACTAGGGACTCAGAGGGGAGCTCCACAGTAAGCTCAACCTTCAATAGCCTGTGATGACTCTGCTGAAACCCTCTCTTACCACTCTGAAGCAGAGCCTCTGTGTTAATCAGTGTTCTCTTGGGAAACAGAACTGACAGGAGTTATCTGTAAATAATATGAGATTTTATAAAGTTATCTCATGCGACCGTGGGGATGTGCAAGTCCACATTCTGTAGGGCAGGCTGCAAGCCAGGAGCTCCCATAACACACCTCTATGTGTTCCCTAGGAGAGGCTAGTTGTCTGAAGTAGAGATAGGAAAAAATTTTCCCTGAATGCTGAACTCACTTCTCCTTTCAAGGTCTTCAACTGATTGGATGAGACTTCCCTCTTTGCTGAAGGCACTCTCCTCAGTTGATTGTGGATACAGTCAAACATAGATGCATTCAATTCACTGATGATTAAAGTCTAGGGAATGTCCTTGCATTACAGGTAGCCCAGTGCTTGTTTGACCAAATAACTGGGCACATTACCTGGCCAAGTCAACACATTAGCCAAACCATCACAGCCTCCCTGCCCTCCACAGACTCCAGAGCTCCTGACCTCCTAGACTTGCTCAGTTCCTCTCCTGTGCCAGCACTTCCCCTTTCTCCCCAGTGCCCCATCATTCCTGCTGAAATCGTGTTTATCTGCTGAGATACAATCTGGATTCAGTGGTTTCCATGAGCCTTTCCTGGTAATCTTGGCCTACAGTCATCATTCTTTCACCCTGCAGAGCAGTTTCTGCACTTTAGTCAGAGTATTTATTGGTGTACATGCTTCTCCTCCTCACTAATCACAGGTATCTCCAGGGCAGGGACTGTGTCTTGTGTGAACCCTGCAGTTCCTGACATGGAGCTGGCCCACTGAGGTTTCTCAGTACCTGTTTGTTCTTTGGTTGGATGGAAGGGAAGATGGGTTGGGAGTCAGGTGGATAAGGAGAACTGGGATGGCTGTGTGGAAACGGGTGGGGAAGTGATAGGGTGACTGTGGGTGGATGGACAGAAGAGTGGAGGAGGGAGCAGATGGATTGGTGGGTAGATGGCTGGTTGGCTGGCTATGAGAGTGGCTGGTTGGACCCATGAGTGAAGGGCAACTGGGACAGGAACAGAAGTATGGGTGTTTGGGGGTCCCCTCGCTCCAGAACAGGTGAAAGCTGGTTCTAAAAGGTGAGAAAGACTCAAATAGTTCCTGGGAAGTGAAGGGAAGATGCTATTGGAGCCTTTCCCAAGTGTAATTGGCCTTATTTTTGAGTCTCTCCCTCCCTAAAGCTGAGAAGTTCTATGAGGAATTAAATAATTCTGAAGAAATTTCTCTGTGGTGGCCTACTCAGAGATGTTATCTAAGAATCTCAGGGCCAAAAGGAGAAAGGAACTTGCCCAGTGCTCCACCTCTTTCAGGCGGACCTGTGCTGACCCTTCCCCTTTCCCGGTCACTATGAGAGAGAGTGGCCCCACATTCTCACTCATCAGTACATTCCGGAGTCCAGAGTGACCTCTAACCCAGTGTTCTCATCCAGGGTGATTTTGCCCCCAGGGGGCATGTGACAAGGTCTGGGAATGTTTTGGGTTGGCACACTGGTGAGCTACTAGCATTTAATGGGCAGAGGCCAGGGACTCTGCACAACATCTTACGATGCGCGGGACAGCCCCTCCAACAAAAAATTACTTGCCCAAGATGTCAATAGTGCCAAGGTCGAGAGATCTGGATCTAATCCAAAATCCTGCAGCTTTAGTAGAAATTTTTTAGAAACATAAAGAAATTCATTTAATAGAAATTTAGCAATGATGTAATGTGAGCCCCATTTACTATTTAAAATTTTCTAGCGGTCACATTAAACAAGTAAAAAAGATGCAGCCAAGGTTAATTTTAGTAGCATATAAATATTTTTTACTCTAACACATCCAACCTATCATCACTTCAACATGCAGTCGATATTCATAATCCTTCATGAGATCTTCTTCTTCTGTTTTTTATGCTAATTCTCTGGGACACTGCGTGCAGACGGGCCACATTTCAGGTCTCAGTGTCTGCTTGTGAACAGCGCAGGCCTAGAGGGTGTGCTGCCCATTGTCCCAGCCCCGGGGCAGTCTTGCTTGGGAATGGCCCCAAAGTCTTGCCGGGGCTGCGCTGATCCTGTCCTCCCCTCCCCAGCCTGGCCAAGCAGTGGGCTCTAGAGGATGAAGAGGAGCAGGAGCGCCAGCGCCGGCAGCTGCACCGCAGCCTGAGTTTGACCACAGACGAAGATGCTCCCGAGCTCACTCAGAACAAGCTCACCCAGGACGAGCTCACGGAGAACGGAGACCGGCCTGCTGTAGAGAGGTGCTGGGTTGGAGGCGGGGCAGGGCACCATCTCCCGATCCCGGGGACGGGGATTGGCTGGGCTGCCCTGTACAGACCAAGGGCAACCCCCTGGCTTGCCCACGGAATGGAGGTGCAGGGAATGAGACTGAAGGGTATGAAGGTGACCTTGAAGTTCCTCACCTTCCCCAAAGCCCTCCTCAGTCCTGCCAGGCCCCACCCTCTTCGTAATAATTGCTGCTGTTTGTCAAAACCATTCATGGCCAGGTGCTTTGCTGAACATTTTCTGGACGTAGCTCACTTAATCTTCGCAATATCCCTGAGAGCGAGAGGTATGAACCCATTTGACAGGGAGCAAAACTGGGCCCAAAAGTACTTAGGTGACTTGCTCAGACCATACAGTTAAAGAATGGCAGAGCCAGTAATCTTCATCTAAATCTGCCGGGCCCTGTGGCTCAACTCTTCCTATTTAACCAAATTGCTTCTCTCTAATCCTGATGCTCCATGAATAGCATGTGAGGTGAGAAAAGGTAGGGTGCTAGTCTTGCCATACAGGCTTCAGAATTATAAGATAAAGGGAGAAAAGAGCCTGGAATTTGCTGAACTTTGCTGGGAAACCTCTTGGGACGAGTCTCATTTCATTCTCCTAACAAGGCCAGTTTGCAGATATGGAAGCCGAGGCTCAAACATGAGTTAACTGACCCCAGGTTGCACCCTATATCTATGTGGGTGCCCAGCTAGTTATCCAGCCCCTGCAGAATTCAAGGGAGGAAGTGGAGGGTGGTTTGGAAGGAAAAAAAATTGTAGGATGACAAATTCCGTGGGTTTTGGACATTCCTCTGACGTTGCTCTCGCTCGTTTGGGTTCTCCAGAGAAGGGAGACCAGGTTCTGAGTCCTGGGGTGCACCTGCACCTGTGGCTGCCACCTAGTCCCAGCTGTACCCACATGGCAGGAATGCTGGATGGTGCATCAGGAACCTTGAGTTCCACTTCTAGCTCTGCCACTAAGTAGCTTTGAGACCTTGGCAGATCTCTGAACCTCTTTGTTCAGATGATGTCTTGGAAACTCAATCAATATGTAAAGCAGATGAAAGTGATCCTTGTCAAAGTGGGGTCAGGGGTGGGGGCTTTCTCATCCCCTCCCTGGAGAGATTTCTACTGGGTCAGGCATACTTTAGGGTCCCTCTCACCTGTGGTGTCCTCTAATTCCATCTCCCACCTCGTTTCTCCCTCTTCTGACTCAGATTGCAGAGCGTGGAGGAAGAAGAGATATTCAAACCACCTCCCTCAGTCTTAAAAGATGAGGAGGAGGACGTCCACGCCATCCTCAGGACACGGCAGGAGCGGAGGCAGAGGCGGCAGGTGATAGAGGCTGTCCAGGCTCCCATCTGGGAGAGGCTGGGGTCAGAGGAGGGAAGGGACAACTCGGGACCTGGGCAGGTCAAGCAGCAACTGCCAGGGCCCAAGAAGGAACTGGAAATCCCACCTCGCCGGAGACCGAGCCAGGAGCAGCAGGGCCCCTGGGCCAGAGAGGAGAACTCGGCCGGCAGAAAGCCAGAGGTGGGTGAGAAGCAGGCTCCAGAGAAAGCTCCAGTCTCAGAGAAAACCTCCATCTCAGAGAAGGTGGCAGCCGCTGAGAAGATAGCAGTCTCAGAGAAAAGACGCACCTCAGAGAAGAAATCGGTTCCAGAAAAAATAAGGATCTCAGAGAAGACACCAGCTGCAGAGAAGACGCTGGTGCCAGAGAAGACATCGAGCTCAGAAAGGAGACTAGTGTCTGAGAAAGCCTCTGTCTTTGAGAGGTCACTGGCCTCAGAGAAGACCACAGAGACAAAGCTGGCCCCAAAGAGTGCAGCAACCTCAGAGCAGCGCCAGGCCCAGGAGCCCCCCACCTATGGGGGACGCCAGCCCATCACCAATGAGAAGAGAAGGGACCTCCCTGAGAAGATGCCCCCTCCCTCAGCAGAGATGGGAGAGCAGGGAGACGTGGCCTCTCCCACTGTGGCTTCCCGCCTGCCGCCCTTCACACTCCAGGTAAGTGCACTTGTCCCTCCCATCCTTCCACTGTCCCTGCCTGGCTGGCCCTCCCCTCTAGTCCTACCCAGAGGGTCTCTGGTTCCCTTGCCTCATCCTGTCCTTCTGCCTTCAGGTTGGTCTTGGCAGTTTCTTCTCTCCCTGCCTGTTTCCTCCCACTGTCAGAATAGGGGATGCTGAGGCAGGGACTAGCTGCTGACAGCTGAAAAGGGCACCAGATGGTGCATATCCTTATCCAGGGTCCAGACTCTAGCACCCCAGCAGATGCTTGGCAAGATCTTGGATCCTTCTAGAAGGTCCCCTGAAAAGCTCTGCCTGGTGTCCTGGTCCCATGGGACTGTGTCCACCAACCCCACAATAGATGCAGCAGATGCAGGGAGGAAGGCGCAAGGCTGTCTCCTTCTCTCTCTCCCTGGATGCAGAGTAGATTGCCCAGCTCCTGTAGCTCTGGGATGAGCCAGGCCACTCGGGGTCCCCATGGCCAGCTTGGGCTCATGGGCTGCCTGGGTGTGATAGGGCCCCAGACCGCTCCTCTTCTGCATAACACTTTCCCTGCTCCATCCAGGTTAAAATCCCCAGCAAGGAGACAGAGGCGGGCATAGTCTCACCCACCCAGGTCATCTGTAGCAGCTCCCTCAAACGCTCCAGCCCCAGAACCATCTCCTTTCGGGTAAGAGCTCAAGGCATCCTTCTCTGCAATCCACAGGAAGGCAAGCCAGGGAAACCAGGACCCATTATAGCCTAGGGGCCTTAGGTTAGATGTCAGGAAGATCATCTTGACCGAGAGAGGCATTGGATTCCCCTGGGTGGCCAAGAACAGACAAGGCTGGATTAAATAAAAAAGAGCAGGTTAATGACCTAGAAAGTGGGCAGGGACGAGCCGAGCAGCCCCACCTCGTGGGGAAGGCCGGGACTGCAGAAGATGGTGGTCGCAGTGAGCGCCCTGAGCTGCAGGAGCCCACCCCCTGCCCTCACCCCCGAGCTGCCCACGAGGGAAGGGCAGGGCTGAGAGGAGCGGGGCTCTCCTAGCGCGCTCTACTCTGTCCTGCCCTGCAAATACAAATTATATGGATTGGGGCGTCTCATCCCTCCACGTGGACTGACTGTGTGTTGTGCCCCTAATGTGCGCCAGGCCCTGGGGAAGAGACCAGAGGCTCGATGCTGGCTGGTTCTTACCCCCCCTCCCCACCAGGGCTCGTAGGCAGAGGGTAGGCAGACAGGAAAACGGGTAGTTACGGGCTCCCTGAGTAACAGGGACCTCGGACCCAGGCTGCTAGGTGGGAACAGGTGTTTCCAGACAAGGGCAGGGCTTTCCACGAAGGTTTGGCCTCATGTTACTTTGGGCAGGGGTCGAGCAGTGGAGGGGGCTGGAGGTCAGAGAAGGAGAAAGTGTCCTGGGAGCTGAGCCCCTCACCCCAGGCCGCCCTGGGCCCCCACTTACTGATGCCTTTCCTTCTTGTTTCAGATGAGCCCCAGGAAAGACAATTCAGAAACAACCTTCAGCCGCAGGTCAGGGGCCTGCGGGAAGTGATTTGGTTGTTCAGAATGTATTTGCAGAGTGCCCGCAGCCTGCTGCCGATGGGCTAGCTGTGTGCCATAGGGCACAGAGGGGAGGGTGCAGCCCTTGCCTCCAGATCTGGCAGGGAGCCTGGGTGAACACGGAGTTGGGGGTGGGGAGGCCTGAGACCAGATGAGATGGAGCGGGGAGGGAGGGATCAGGGAGGGCTTCTTGGAGGAGGCAGGACTGGGCAGGGCTCTGAAGATGGAAGGGGGTGGAAGGTTTTCCAGGAAGGAAGCTATGAACACTGCAAGGAAGGGGAAGCCTCTTCTTCAGCCATGGGGGCCTGGGAAACTGCATGTTTAACAAGCACCCTCGTGCCATAGTGCTGATGCGAGTAGTGTGAGAACAGGGCTTTGAAAAACACTGAAGTAGGCTCCAAGAGCAGTTGTGCTTATGCATTAGGACTTCCCTCTGCCCACACTGCATCCACCTGCTCTCTGAGCATTTCCTGGGTTCTACTCTGCAGGGCTGGGCTCTGGGGTAGAGGACTGAGGACACAAAGATGAGTGAGACAGTTGCTGCCCTTAAGCAACCCACAGTCTCATGAGAAAATCAGACCAAATGCAGGGAGGACCACTCAGCAGGGAAGAGCAGGGAGGTAATATGAGCCCAGGGCCAGGAGCTGGTAGTCGCTGCTGCGGGTCAGCCTGTGAGAGCTGGGGAAAGAGTCCCAGGGCAATTGATTTTCAACATTGCACTGGATGAACAGGTGGGAGGTTTCCAGATGGAAAACGGGAGGAATGGCATTTTGAATAAAGGGAGCAGCATGTGAAAAGCAGAGTGTGGATAGCACGGTGTGGCCTGCTGGCTGGAACGTAGGCACGTGCAGGGTGGTGGTGGGGACTCTGGCATTGGGAGGGATGGCATGGACCAGCTCTCGAGTGCCTTGCATGCCTCTGTCCTGAGGCCTGAGAGGCTTGAGCTGGAAGGACAGGATTGGATTTGTTTGGGGGTAGGAGCAGCCTGGTGGCAGTGGGAAGAAGAGCTCAGGGTGGTGAGCAGGGAGAGTGGGTATGAGGTCACTGCAGTGGTGGGAAGATGAAGAGGCAGGGCCAGGCTGAGGCACCATCTTTCAGGTGGAAGGGACAACATGTGGTGATGGGATGTGATGGGAGGAAAAGGGGAGGCATGAACGAGGTTTTTCAACCTGGGCATGTCCTGCTGAGTGGGATGTCTTCTAGGGAGGTGAGGAAACTCACTCGAGTCCGTAGATCTTCACCTTGGCCAAGTCGTTGTAGACTCACTCTGTAATGGAGGCCATAGCCTCTTTGCCAAAATGATGGGGTGGGATGGGGGCAGTTCCTCAGGCTGGTCTCCTCGGGGTGGGAGCTCACCTGGTTTGTCTCGTCTCTGTCTTCCCATCCTGCAGTGCCAGCATGAGGCTCCCAGCCAGCAATGCCAAGTTAGGAGAGAAGCTGGAGAGATACCACACGGCCATCCAGGTGGGGACGAGGTCTCTTCCAGAGGGAGGATGTCTCCTGACGAGCGGGGGTGGGTGTGGCCCTGCCCACCTCACCTTCCTGGGTGCTGTCTGTTTCCAGAGATCAGAATCCATCAAGTCTCAAGGCTCCTCCCGCACTGAGTTCTTCGTGGCTCCCATGGGTGTAGCCAGGAAGCGCGACCTCTTTGAGAATGAGCTGAAGGGCCAGAGCCGAGCAGAACCAGCCTCCACTAGGAGGGTAAGGGATTCAGGCCCAGTTGGGGGTCTTCAGGTTTGGGCCAGAGGTCTCCAAACCCTGAGCCCTGTTTTCATATGTTAATTAACAGTGGTAGAACCTGCCATTGACTTGAGTTACCATTCTTTGTTCTTGAGCTCAAGTCTCCTTAGCTGTGCCCATAGCCTCCTGGGCGCAGGTATACCCAGCACGTGCTGGATGTGTATGGGAATGAGGTAGACTCTTATCCCCATCCCAGGGCCTTGGAAAAATCCCTTCTTGTTGCCAGCAGTCCCCAACCCTGAGATGGAAGCCTCTCTTTTTAGGAGAACTTGAAGCTCTCAGGGGTTGTGACATCAAGGCTCAACCTGTGGATCAGCAGGACCCAGGAGTCTGGAGATCAGGACTCCCAGGTAAGCTGTCCCTTCCTGAGGCCCCTTACTCCTAAGGGCCCTTTAAAGGTGGATGGTCCGGTCCAGAGGAGGGAAGGCACAAAGAAAAATTGAGTCATTCCCAGAATGGAGACAGTAGGGAGGAGGGGAGGGTGGGGGAGGGGGCTGTGGGTCAGAAGGCAGCAGAGAGGAGTGGGTCTGGGGTCCTTCTCCCTTTCAGGAAGGGGGAGGATATCCTGGGGAGGAGCCTGCGGGATCCTGAGCCCTTCCATAGCCCTGCCTTAGGCCCTGTCCTCACCCTGATGCCCCCAACCAGGTGGTGCAGAAAGACTCGGCAGCCACCAGGAGGTCCCAGTGGAGAAAGAAATTAGAGTCCTCCCTGGAGGCTGAGGTGAGGGGAGCAGTGAGGGCCCTGGCCTGGGGGGAGAGGGCTGTGGGTGGCCTGGGTGGTGTGAGACACCACACACCCACCTGCATGCACACGCTAATTGGCTTGCAAGGACCCAACCTCGGAAGACCTGGGTTGACCCCCTCATCTGGCTGGCTCTGCTTTCCCACAGCTCTGCAAAACCCTCAACTCCTTCAACTAGTAGGTCCTGGGTCTCTGGCCCTTGGTGGGTATGAGTCTTGGGCAAAGAGCTGCCTTTCTGTCCAGAGAACCCCTTCCCCTCCCAGCCCTAGGAACCCCCTTCCTTTTCCTAATAACCTTTGCCCCACAGGTGTGATGAGCTCTGGCAAGACGTACCTGCGAGTCTTCCTTCACGGGCCCTCCCAGGCGCCAGGCCCCCGCCTCCTGCAGCAGCAGCCCTGTCTCTCACTGCCCCTGCTCCCTGCCTTTCTGCCTCTCTGGACTTGTCTGACCAGAGAGAGCCCCTGGGGACCAGAAATGTCCCTCCGGGCCCAGCCTCTGAGGATACACCTGCTTGGCACCTTCTGGTTCCGCTGAAGGCACAGCAGTCGGGGCTGCCAAGCTGTAACCCAGCACCAGCCCAGGGCACGGCCCTGGCACACATCAGCACTGTGGGCCTCAACGTCCCATCCAGAGGCGTCCCCTCCCTCCTGCTCACCTCCAGGCTCAGGATGGGGTCCTCGCTCAAGAACTCCAGGGTCACCCGCCCCACGGCCCCCCGCAGGCACCCCATCTGCCTTCCATGTCTCTCACCCACTGAGGCCTGGGCCCGCTTGCCCCCACCCTGGGGCTGCTCCCAGCCCGCCGAGGCCGTGTGAAGGAGGCACAGTGTATCTTCCGTGTGCCCCATCTCCCTGCTCGGTCCTCCCCTCGCTTCTCTGGTCGGTTGCTTTGGCCAGGAGCCCAGTGCCTTTATGTGCGCCCCTCCCTCTTTCTTTGAAAGGCTGTACCCAGGAAAGAGCTGATAAACTCATTCACTGTCAGGTGTGAGCGGCTGATGCTACCTAAACACGAACTCCTTCCTGGAGGCTTTGCCTTCTCACAGCGATCACCTGCAGTGCGAAGAGGGCTGCTTTGGTGGGGGGGGGGGGCGGGGATTTTCTTTGCCCCCTCACCCCTTCTAACATTACGGCAGGCTTGCCACCCTGTGGGCCTAGCATGACAACCTGAGGGGACAGAACTGCCAGATGGAGTGCCAGGCCTGCTGCCCCCACCCCCTGGCTCGCAGAGTCAGGTCCTCCTTCCCCCAACGTTGTGGCCTATAAGAGCTTGGAGCTCACCGAGCCATTTGGGAAGTTAGGCCAGACAAAGCCAAGAAAGCCAGCCTGGTGCCCTGTCAAAACTCCTTCGTGCTGTAGTTACTTTTTTTCCCTTTTAACCAGAATTCTTATTCGGATTGCCTGCTCTGCTTTTATCCAGAACCAGGTGGGCTGGGAAAGGTACAGAGCCCTGCTGTCCCTGCTCGCTTTTGTTCCCTGCTCCCCAGGAACGCCTAGGAAATCCGTGGGTCTCAGAACATTGCTTGAGGCATCAGCAGGCCCCCGTCTCACAAGCTTATGGAAGAAAGCGGCCAGCCCTGTCCCAGCCCTGTGGCCCTGTGGCCCGCAGAGCCCCAGTCTGTGCAGAGCTCCCAGGGTTCCCCAGGCTCGTCCGCCTCCAGCTGGCACGTCTCCTGGGACTGGTCCCCGGGCCTGCACTGAGCCAGGGGCAGTGAGACCTGGAGGCCCTGCCCTAGCTCCCCTGCCCACTACGGGCATTCCACCTGGACAGGTGGGGGTTTGAGGACAAAGCCTGGGGGAGGCAGAGGGCGGGGTTGAGCACTGCACCCAGACAGCTACCAGGCCTGGAGTCACTCCCTCGTCCCAGCCTCTGATTTCAGACCCTGAAGCACATTTGAGGGCTCACAGTCTGTCCTTTGACAAGTACCCCTGGTAGCTGAATTCCTCTAGGAGACAACGCTGACACCCTGCCCCTCCTCCAGGTTGGGAGTCCCAGAGGGGATTGAGGGGCTCCCTGGGTCCTGGGCTGTTCCAGAAGCTGCTGCCTCAGGAGGAGCTCTTCATGCCTGCAGGAGCCCTTCAGGACTGTACACACTCTCAGCGGGTGGGGGGCGGGCCCTCCAGGCTCCCTCTTCCTGGCATTTATGTGTCAGCAGGCGCTGCCTTCATCCTTATTCTGAGCAGCTGCTCAGCAAGGAAACCACTGTGTGCACAAGGTGATTTCAGCTGTAACAGGGGCTGAGCAAAAAATAGTGCAGCTTGGTGGTCACTGGGGAGGTGAGGGTGGGCAGGGAAGGCCTCTTGGAGGAGGTGACATTAATTTATTTTGGAGAAGTTGTAACTTTACAGAACAATCATGCATAAAATACAGGGTTCCTCTATACTACCCTATTAACATCTTGCATTGGTGTGTTGCATTTGTTACGATTGATGAAAGCATGTTTTATAATTGTTCTAAAACTACAGTCCTTGGTTTAATTTAGGGTTCACTGTGTTCGGCAAGTCCATGGATTTATTTAAAAATTCTGGTAGCATATATATGAGTTTAAATTTCCCCTTTTAACCACATTCAAATACATACATTTCAGTGTTGCTGATTACATTTCACAATGTGCTACTATCACCACTGTCCATTACCAAAACATTTCTGTCATTCCAAATAGAAACTCTGCATGTTTTAAGTCTTAACTCCCTATTCCCTACTCCCACCCCGCCGCTTGGTAACCTATATTCTAGATTCTGACTCTGAGTTGCTTATTTTAATTATTTCAAATCAGTGAGATCATACAATATTGTCCTTATGAAACATGATGTGTTTAAGGTTCATCCATGTTGTCACAGGTTATTAAGACTTCATTCCTTTTTAGGACTGAATACTATATTGCATGCATATACCACATTTCACTTATCCATTCATCGGTTGATGGATTCTTGTGTTGCTTCCATCTCTTCACCATGCTGAATAAGTTTGCTTTGAACATCAGTGTGCAAACACCTGTTCGAGTCCCTGCTTTCAGTTCTTTTGGGTATATACCTAGCAGTGGGATTGCCAGGTCATATGGTAATTCTATACGTAACTTTCTGAGAAAGAGCCAAACTGTCTTCCACAGTGGTTGCATCATTTTTCATTGCTACCATCAATGAATGAATATTCCTGTTTCTGTGCAGTCTCTCCAACACTTGTTATTTTCTATTTTTTAAATAGTAGCCATTCTTTTTTTAAAATGAGCATTTATTTTTTATTGTATTTTTTTGAAGATACATAGATCACAAAAAACATTACATTGAAAAATAAAAGAGGTTCCCACATACCCCATACCCTACTCCCCCCCTCCCCCCCATCAATAACCTCCTTCATCATTATGGCACATCCATTGCATTGGTGAATACATTTTGGAGCACTGCTGCACTGCATGGATTATAGTTCACATTGTGGTTTACACTCTCCCCCAGTACATTCAGTGGGTTATCGCAGGATATATAATGTCCAGAATCTGTCCCTGCAATATCATTTAGGACAACTCCAATTCCCAAAAATGGCCCCACATCACATCTCTTCTTCCATCTCCCTGCCCTCAGCAACTACCTTGGTCACTTTCTCCAGATCAGTGCTACAGTTTCTTCCATTACTAGTCACAATAGTTCTATAGTAGAATACCAATAAGTCCACTCTAATCCATATTTTTTATTTTTTATTTATTTTTTTAAAATTGATTTTGTAAAAATATTACATTAAAAAAACAATATGAGGTCCCATTCAACCCTACCACCCCCTCCCCACCACTCCTCCCCCCCCCCCAGTAACACTCACTCCCATCATCATGACACATCCATTGCATTTGGTAAGTACATCTCTGGGCATCTCTGCACCTCATGGTCAAGGGTCCACATCATGGCCCATACTCTCCCACATTCCATCCAGTGGGCCCTGGGAGGATTTACAATGTCCGGTGATTGCCCCTGCAGCACCATCCAGGGCAACTCTAAGTCCCAAAGGTGCCTCCACATCTCATCTCTTCCTGCCATTCCCCATACCCATATCAGCCACCATGTCTACTCTTCCCACCCCACTCCAATGCCACCTTTTCTCTGTGGACCTTGGATTGGTTATGTCCGTGGCATCTCTTATGTCAAGAGGAGGCTCAGATTCCACATGGATACTGGATGCAATCCTCCTGCTTTCAGTTGTAGGCACTCTAGGCTCCATGGTGTGGTGGTTGTCCTTCTTCAACTCCATCTTATCTGAGTGAGGTGAGTCCAATAAATCAGATTGTAGGAGCTGAAGTCTGTTGAGGCTCAGGGCCTGGCTATCATATTGTCAGTCCAGAGATTCAAATCCCCTAAATATATCTTAAACCCCAACACCAACTACAATTCCAGTAAAGTAGCTTGAAAGTCTAATGAAAAGAGATTCCATCTGAATCCAGTTTCATCACGCAGAAACACCAGCTCCAAAGAAGGGCCATCTGTATGGCAGTGAACCCCATCTGCCATGACCATAGAGCCCGTGGGTCTCTTTAGCCCTCAAAGGAACCAATATCTGGGGTTGTATCTACTTCATCTGTCTCTTAGTCTAATCCATATTTTATTCCTCCATCCTGTGGACCCTGGGATGGTGATGTCCACTCCACCTCTATATCGAGAGGGGGATTAGATCCCACATGGTTAATGGATGCAATTCTTCAGCTTGGAGTTGTAGGCACTCTCAGTTCCCCGTTGTGGTGGCTGACCATCTTCACCTCCCTGTTAGCTGACCTGGGTAAGTCCAACGAACCGAAGAGTAGGAGTTGCAAATCTGCTGAGGCTCAGGACCCAGCTGGCGCATGATCATTCCAGAGATTCAAGTTTCCTGGGTATACACCAACCCCAGTGCCAACCACAGGAGAGGCATGCATAGAAAGGTCACATTTGGAGAGTCCAACTCCATCACACTCAAGAACACAAATTCCAAAGTGGGGCCCACTGACAAGGCACTGAATTCCAGAGCCAACTGCCATGACAGTAAAACCTGTGTGTCTCTGTAGCCCTCAGGAGCACCAGTACCTGGGGTTGTATCTACTAGGGTTGTCTCTGGGATCCTTCATTTTTGAAGAAGTTTTGGACCACAGAGGGTTCAGCTATGGCAGGGGAGGAACGCTGGTGTGGGGGTGTTACTGACGGGGGACACATGGTTGGGAGGGATTTCTCCAGAGCATGTATGTAGGATATACAAAAATGTTTGGATATTCGTTGGATATTTCCATAGTAGTTACAGTTACAAATGACAACTGAGGGAGTGCTGAGTTCCTAGCTATGGGAGCTCTGTCACATTCCCCAATGGAATAGCAACAATCTCCCAAGTGCAAGGACAAAGACCAGTGAAGATAGATGGCCCAATGATGAACCCTTGATACTGATGATTATGCTTATGAGCCTGTGTGCCTGAAATTTCAACTAGGCCTAGAGATGCAGGGTGCCTAAGAGTTACCTCCTAAGAGCCTCCACGTTGCTCAAATGTGCCACTCTCTAAGCCAAACTCAGCATGTAAATGCATTACCTTCCCTCCAGCATGGGACCTGACTCCCGGCGATGAGCCTCCCTGGTGCCAAGGGATTACTACCAAACACTAACTGGTGATGCAAGAAAAAGACCTTGCATAAAAGGGGGAATGGTAAAGACAAATGAGTTTATATGGCTAAGAATCTTCAAAAAAGAGTTGAGAGATCATCGGAGGGTTTGTGCTTACACATGCCTTAATTGTAATCATTTTTAAAAAAGATTTATTTATTTATTTCTCCCCCCCCCCAGTTGTCTGTTCTCTGTGTCTATTTGCTGCGTGCTCTTCTTTGTCCACCTCTGTTGTTGTCAGCAGCATGGAAACCTGTATTTCTTTTTTTTGTTGTTGTGTCATCTTGTTGTGTCAGCTCTCGGTGTGTGCAGCACCATTCCTGGGCAGGCTGAACTTTCTTTCACGCTAGGTGACTCTCCTTACGGGGCGTACTCCTTGCACGTGGGGCTCCCCTATGTGTGGGGTACCCCTGTGTGGCTGGGCACTCCTTGCATGCATCAGTGCTGCACGTGGGCCAGCTCCACACGGGTCAAGGAGACCCGGGTTTGAACCGCGGACCTCGCATGTGGTAGACGGATGCCCTAACCACTGGGCCAAGTCTGCTTCCCTAGTAGCCATTCTAGTAGGTGTGAAATAGCATCTCACTGTGGTTTTTAATTTGCATTTCCCTGATGGCTAAAGAACATCTTTTCATTTGCCTTTTGGCCATTTGTATATCTTCCTTGGAGAGATATCTATTCCAGTCTTTGGCCCAATTTTTTGTGGTTAAGTTGGAGGATTTCTTTATATATTCTGGTTGATAAACCTTTATCAGATATGTGGTTTCCAAATATATTCTCCCATTCTGTAGGTTGTCTTTTTACTTTCATGATAAAGTCCTTTGAAATGCAAAAGCTTTAAATTTTGATGAAGTCTCATTTATCTTTTTTTTTCATCATGTGTGCTTTGGGTGTAAATTCTAAAAGCCATTTCCTAACACAAGGTCCTGAAGATGCTTCTCTATGCTTTTCTCTAGGAGTCTGATATTTTGGGCTCTTATTTTAGATCTTTGATCCATTTTGAGTTGTTTTTGTATAAGGTGTGATATACGGGTCCTCTTTCTTTCTTTTGTAAATGGAGATCCAGTTTTTCCAGCACCATTTTTTGAAGAGACTATTCTTCTCTCAATTGAGTGGTCTTTACCCCCATGTCAAAAATCAATTGGCCATAAATGTGAGGGTTGGCTTCTTGGCTCTCAATTAAATTCCATTGGTTTATATGTCTGTCCTTGTGCCAATACCATGCTGTTTTGATTACTGTGGCTCTGTAATAAGATTTAAGATTAGAAAGTATGAGTCCTCCAACTTCATTTTTCTTCTTCAAAATGGCTTTGGCTGTTCAGGTGCCTTACCTTTCCTCATATAAATTTGACAATTGATTGGCTTTTCCATTTCTGCAAAGAAGATTGTTGGAATTTTGACTGGAATTGCATTGTATCTATAAATCCTTTAAGTAGGATTTACATCTTAATGATATTTAGTCTTCCAACCCTTGAACATGGAATGGTCTTCCATTTATTTAGGTCTTCTTTGATTTCTCTTAGCAATATTTTGTAGTTTTCTGTGTACAAGTCTTTTACATCCTTGGTAAAATTTATTCCTAGATATTTGATTCTTTTAGCTACTATTGTAAATGGATTTCCCCCCCCTTCATTTCTAATTTCAATTGTTCATTGTTTGTGTATAGAAGCACTACTGATTTTAGGGTGTTGATCTTGTACCCAGACTTTTTGCTGAATTCATTTATTAGCTCTAAGGGCTGTGTGGATTTTTTTTTTTTTTTTTTTGGATTTTCTGTCTATAGGATCATGTCATCTGCAAATATGGGAAGTTTTACTTCTGGATGTCTTTAATTTCTTTTTCTTGCTAATTGCTCTGGCAAGAACTTCAATGTTGGGTAACTGTGTGATAATGGGCATACTTTTCTTGTTCCTGATCTTAGAGCAAAAGCTGTTAAGTCTTTCACTATTAAGTAGGATGTTAGCTGTGTGCTTTTCATTATATGTCTCTTATCATGTTTAGTAAGTTTCCTTCTATTCCCAGTCTTCTTATCAAGAAGGGGCACTGGGTTTTGTCAAATGCCTTTTCTGTACCAATTGAGATGACTGTGTGTGTTTTTATTCCCTCTTCTGTTAACATGATGTATTACATTAACTGACTTTCTTATTTTGAACCACCTTGCATACCAGAGATAAATCCCACTTGTTCCTGGTGTATAATTCTTTTAATGTCCTGTTGGATTCAGGGTGCTGGTATTTTGTTGAAAAATTTTCTATCAATATTCATAAGTGATATTGGCCTGTAATTTTCTTTTCTTGTGGTATCTTTGTCTGGCTTTGGTATGAAGATGAGGTTGGCCTTATACAGTGAATTAGAGAGAGTCCTACCCTCTTCAATTTTATGGAAGAATTTGAGCATAATTGCAGTTAAGTCTTGGAATGTTTGGTAAAATTTTCCTGTAAAACTTTCTTGGGAGGGTTTTGATTACTTGTTCAATCTCTACTAGTTATTAGTTTGTTGAGATCTTCTATTTCTTCTTGAGTCAGTGTAGGTAGTTGTGTGTTTCTAGGAATATGTCCATTTCATCTAGCTTATCTAATGTGTTGGTGTATAGTTGGTCATGGTATCCTTTTATAGTCCTTTTTATTTTTTAGGATTGGTAGTAATGTCGCCCCTTTCATTTATTTATTCATTTGTGTCCTTTTTTTTTTTAACAAATCAATTTTATTGGTATATATTAATAAAGCCTACAATTCATCCAAAGTGCGCAATCATTGGTATTTGGTATAATCACATAATTGTTCATCCATCACTTCATTATTATAGCATTTTCATTATTTCAATAATAATAAAAAAACAAACAAGACAGTTCTTCACCTCTCAATGTCTTTGTTTCTATGTATAGCTCCTTTTTCTAGCTATTCTTGAACAATTATTTTATTAAGCAGTTTATATATTCATATATTTTTATATATATATACTTACATATTCATATACCATATGATCTATCCAAAGTGTATAATCAATGGCTTTTAGTATAATCACAATGTTGTGCATTCATCATCACAAAAATTTTAGAACTTCATTACTCCGAAAAGAAAAACACACCCCTTAGCATGCCTTCCCCAGTCCTAAATAACCACTAATCTAATTTCATCTTTATAAATTGATTTATAATGACATTTTATATAAATGGAATCATACAATATGTTACACAATATATTTAGTGCATAGTAGTACAATCATTCGTCCTTTTGTGTCTGGCTTGCTTCACTGAACATAATGCCCTCCAGATTCATCCATGTTGTTACATGCTTTACGATTTCATTTCTTGTTACAGCTGCATAATATTCCATTGTGTGAATACACCACCGTTTGTTTATCCATTCATTGGTTGATGGACACCTGGGTTGTTTCCAACTTTTGGCTATCATAAATAAGGCTGCTAAGAACATCAGTGTGCAGATGTCTGTTCGTGTCACTTGCTTTTAGTTCTTCTGGGTATATACCCATTAGTAGTATTGCAGGGTCATGTGGCAAATAATAATCAACTTCTTTAGGAACTGCCAAACAGACCACTGTGGCTGTACCATTCTGCATTCCCACCAACAGTGAATAAGTATGCCTATTTCTCCACATCCTCTCCAACACTTGTAGTTCTATGTCTTTTTAATAGTGGTCATTCTGATAGGTGTGAAATGATACCTTATTGTAGTTTTGATTTACATTTCCCTAATCATTAGTGATGTTGAACATTTTTTATGTGTTTTTTTTTTTTTTTTTTTTTGCCATTTTTATTTGTCCCTTGGATAAATGTCTATTCAGGTCTTATGCCCATTTTTAAATTGGGTATATGTCTTTTTATTGTTGAGTTGTGACATCCCTTTATATATCATGGATATTAAACCCTTATTGGACATGTGATGTCCAAATATTTTCTCCCATTGGGTTGGCTGCTTTTTCACCCATTTGACAAAACACTTTTGAGGAAAACGGACTTGGCCCAGTGGTTAGGGGGTCCGTCTACTACATGGGAGGTCCGTGGTTCAAACCCCGGGCCTCCTTGACCCGTGTGGAGCTGGCCCATGCGCAGTGCTGATGTGTGCAAGGAGTGCCCTGCCACACAGGGGTGTCCCCTGTGTAGGGGAGCCCCTCACGCAAGGAGTGCGCCCTGTAAGGAGAGCCACCCAGCGTGAGAGAAAGTGCAGCCTGCCCAGGAATGGCACCGCCCACACTTCCCGTGCTGATGACAACAGAAGTGGACAAAGAAACAAGACGCAGCAAATAGACACAGAGAACAGACAACTGGGGGAGGGGGGGGAATTAAATAAATAAATAAATCTTTAAAAAAATTTTTTTTGAGGTGCAAAAGTGTTTAATTTTTAGGTGGTCCCACTTACCTATTTTTTTCTTTTATTGCATGTGCTTTGGGTGTAAAGTCCAAAATACCACCATCTACTGCAAAGTCTTTAAGATGTTTCCTTACATTTTCTTCTAGTAGTTTTATAGTCTTGGCTTTTATATTTAGTTCTTTGGTCCATTTTGAGTTGGTTCTTTTTTAGGGAGTGAGAAAGGCATCCTCTTTCATTCTTTTGGTTATGTATATCCAGTTCTCCCAGCACTTTGTTGAAGGGACAGTTTTGTCCTGGTGACATGGGCTTGGTAGGTTTGTCAAAAACCAGTTGACCATAAAGGTGAGGGCTTTTTTTTGGACTTTCAATTCTACTCCACTGATCAATGTGTCTATCTTTATGCCAGTCACATTCTGGTTTTTTAAAAAGATTTATTTTTTACTTATTTCTCTCCCTTTCCCCGCTGGCCCCCCCCCCCCAAGTTGTCTGCTCTCTGTGTTCATTCACTGTGTGTTCTTCTGTGTCCACTTATATTCTTGTCAGCAGCACCTGGAATCTGTGTCTCATTTTGTTGCATTACCTTGCTGTGTCAGCTCTCTTTGTGTGCAGCGCCATTCCTGGGCAGGCTCACTTTTTTTGCATTGGGCGGCTCTCCCCTCAGGGTGCACTCCTTTCATGTGGGGCTCCCCTATGCAGGAGACACCCCTACATGGCACAGAACTCCTTGTGCACATCAGCACTTCACGTGGGCCAGCCCACCACATGGGTCAGGAGTCCCTGGGCTTGAACCCTGGACCTCCCATGTGGTAGGCGGACTGCCTATCTGCTGGGCCAAATCTGCCTCCCTAACATTTTGTTTTGACCACTGTAGCTTTGTAATGTTTCAAGTTCAGGCAGTGAAATTCCTCCCAAGTCACCCTTCTTTTTTAGAATGCTTTTGACTATTTGGGTGTATTTTCCCTTCCAAATAAATTTTTTTAAGCAATTTTTAAAAAGATTTATTATTTATTTATTTCTCTCACCTACCCCCCGCCCCCCAGCTGTCTGCTCCCTGTGCTCACCTGCTGTGTGCTCCCCTGTGACCACTTCCATCCCTATCAGTGGTACTGGGAATCTGCACCTCCCCTTGTTGCGTCATCTTGTTGTCAGCTCTCCATGTGTGCAGCACCATTCCTGGGCAGGGTGCACTTTCCTCCACGCTGGGCGGCTCTCCCCATGGGGCACACTCCCATGCATGGGGCTCCTCTACGTGGGGGACACCCCCACATGCATCAGCACTGCATATGGGCCAGCCCCACATGGGTCAAGGAGGCCCGGGGCCTGAACCGCGGACCTCCCATGTGGTAGGCGGATGTCCTATCCATTGGGCCAAGTCCGCTTTCCCCAAATGATTTTGGTAATTGCCTTTTATATTTCTGTAAAGTAGGCTGTTGGAATTTTTGATTGGTATTACATTGACTCTACATTGAATCCTACTCAATTTGAGTAGGATTGACATCTTCATGATATTTATTTTTTTATTTTAAAGATTTATTTCTCTCCCCTCCCCCCACCCCCGCCCTGGTTGTCTGTTCTGTGTCTATTTGCTGCATCGTCTTCTTTGTCCGCTTCTGTTGTCTGTAGCATGGGAATCTGTGACTCTTTTTGTTGTGTCATCTTGCTGTGTCAGCTCTCCTTGTGGGTGGCGCCATTCTTAGGCAGGCTGCACTTTCTTTCATGCTGGTGGCTCTCCTTATGGGGCGCACTCCTTGCACGTGGGGCTCCCCTACGCGGGGGACACCCCTGCGTGGCACAGCACTCCTTGTTTGCATCAGCACTGCACATGGGCCAGCTCCACACGGGTCAAGGAGGCCTGGGGTTTGAACCACGGACCTCTCATGCGGTAGACAGATGCCCTAACCACTGGGCCAAGTCCACTTCCTCTTCATGATATTTAGTCTTCCAATCCATGAACAAAGAATGTCTTTTCATTTGTTTAGGTCTTTTAAAAATTCCTTACAGCATTGTTTTGTAGTTTCTTTTTTTCTTTGATGTGGGAAAATCTCATTTTAATTGCAAAAGGCTTCATTTACAGCACATCCAGTAATGATCAAATGGAAGAGTTCTGATATTTGAACACATGAACATAAAAGCCCTTTTAATTCAGGTAGTCAAAAATAAGAGCACTCAAGAAGAAAGGAACCCTCCTTAGTTTTCTGAAGACTTTTACATTTTAAAGGATGACAAGTAATATGAGTTCAAAGTAGTAGGATGTTCCTTGCAGAGAAAGGGGGAAACCATTCTTCACATTATTAGACACATACATATTATAGTTTTACTTGATAAAGTGAGCTGGATGTCCTCCTTGGAGCAGGTGAAGGCAGAGCACTTAGTAAAAGGGGGACCCTGGGAGCACCAAAGAGCATGCAATGCAAAACAAAATAATTACCATCCCCTAAACACAGATGAGGCACACCATTGCATAACTCTAGAAATAAGCCAGACAAGGACAGCCATCAGATACTATGGCTGTCATTGCCTGGTGCTGTCTAATGGTGTTAATTTAGCCCACGGAGAAAATCCTTGGCAAGCAAATTCATTTGTAATTGAACCTAAGTCAAAGAATCCTAAGGAAATCCTTACAATATGTATAAAGATTCCTATTTACCTACTTAAAGCAATGGTTATACAATGAACATCCCTATTCTCATGAGGGTTTGTTCCATACAGTGGAATGTTTTAGAAAAGAATTGCCTAATTTTTATTTTAGTTTCAAAATGGACAGAAGGAATAGAGAGAAAGCATGACTAATTCTCCAATTTGGGGGCCCAGTCTATATAAAATCAGACTTCTCTCGCTTGAGGTCCATCCATATTTTTCAGATGTTCCAATGCTTAGGGAAGGCAAGAGAAGCCCATTACATCCCACCCCTACAGTGAAGAAACTACCTTCTGTAGTTTTAAATATACACTTTAGCCAGAACACTGTGATAGATATTTAGAAAATTCTGAAAGTGTATATTTAAAACTACAGAAGGTTTCAACTCAACAGCTAAAAGTTAAAACTAGCATTTCAGCAACAAATAATCTCAGAGAGCTTATTTGAGAAATGAAATTGAAAAACGATTGCTCAGATACTCTGAAGTCAAGCTGCAGGTCTTGACTCTGCCCCTTTCCAGGTTCAGGGGGACAGGTAAGGTGGCAGCAACTCCTTGGTGGCCCCATTCACGTGGCATCATCAGACGAGGGTAACAGCACCATAGCGTCATTGTTGGTAACATAAACCACGACGTTGGAGGGGTTTCTGCCATTGATGTATTGGTAGCAGTTCCAAATGCAGCTAATTTGGTAACCCTTAAAAGTCAAGAAGATGCTAATAAACAGAATAATAATCAGGACCAAACACGTAGCATTCACTGACAAATTATCATCTCTGTAGGGAAATTAGGAGGCAGCTGTCTTATGTACTCCTGAACGATAAACAAGCACAGTGATTGCAACCAAGGTGTTCAGGGCAAAATCAAAGATCTGGTAACAGATCAACAGGATGATCCAGGCAGCATGTTGTTTGTATGCTCCTTAAGAAGCCATTGCACATATCAGGATCGTGAGAAGGGAAATTGCAACAGAGGTGCACATGTTAGCATTATCCGTGAACTCAAAGTCACCTCTAGTTCAGAACTGAAAAGTAATATCGATCAGGATCAGCCAGGGCACTCAATAAACTCAACAGCGCCAAGGCATTGATCATCAGATCCCAGATGCAGAGCAGAACGGTGCTGGTGCGGACACAGCAACACAGGCGGCACCTGCCCAGGACCCTGTCCAGGGCACAATCGCTTTTATCCTTCTGGCTGGGCTGCGAGCGCACGCCCAAGTTCACAAGAATGTCAGACATGCTAGCTCTGGCCTCCCCAGCTCGCCCCATGCTGCTGCTGCCGGCTTCCCACCCCCATCTGCCTGCCCTGATGCCGCGGTGGCAGAGAGCTTGGAGGGCTGCCCCAGCGGGACCCTGAGCTCTGAAGGCAGGGGAGGCGGGAGGAGGCCTGTAGTTCTCTGCATAAAGGTCCTGTACTTCTTTGGTTAAATTGATTCCTAGGGATTTAAGTCTTTTCGTTGCTATTATAAATGGAATTTCCCCGATTTCCTCCTCAGATTGTTCAATACTATTGTACAAAACATTATTGATTTTTGCTTGTTGATCTTGTATCCTTCCACTTTGCTGAACTCATTATTAGCCCAAGTAGCTTTGTCATAGATATTTCAGAATTTTCTAAATATAGGATCATGTCACGGGCAAATTGTGAGAGTTTTACTTCCCTTTTTCCTATTTGGATGCCTTTTTTTTTTTTCCATTGTCTAATTGCTGTAGCTAGAAGTTCTAGCACAATGTTGAATAACAATGGTGATAGTGGGCATCCTTGTCTTGTTCCAGACCTTAGAGAGAAAGCTTTCAACCTTTCCCTATTGAGTATGTTGACTGTGGATTTTCCATATATCCCTTTTATCATATTGAGGAATTTTCCTTCTATTCCTATCTTTTGAAGTATTTTTATCAAGAAAGGATGCTGGATTTTGTTGAATGCCCTTTCTGATCGATCAAGATGATGTGTTTTTTTCCTTCAATTAGTTGATGTAATGAATAATGTTTGATTTTCTTATGTTGAATCAGCCTTGCATACCAGGAATAAATCTTACTTGATTGTGATGTATGTCTGTTGATATGCTGTTGAGTTCTATGTTCATTAGAGAGCTTGGTCTATATATATTTTTTGTAATGTCTTTATCTGGCTTTGCTATTAGGGTGATGTTGGCTTCATAAAAATATGTTGGGTAACTTTCCCTCCTCTTCAAGAGTTTAGACAGGATTGGTATTAATTCTTTTCAAAATGAATTCACCTGTGGAGCTATCTGGTCCTGGACTTTTCTTTGTCCTGGATTTTTGATGATGGATTGAAGATTGAAGTTCTTTAAATGTGATTGGTTTGTTAAGTTCTTGTATTTCTTGTAGCACCAGTGTAGGTTGTTTGTGCATTTCTAGGAATTTGTCCATTTCACCTAGTTGTCTAGTTTGTTGGCATACAATTTCTCATAATCTTCTCTCATGATCCTTTTAATTTCTGTGGGGTCAGTTGTAACATCCCCCCTTTCATTTCTGATTGTATTTATTTGCATCTTCCCTTTTTTTCTTTGTTAGTCTAGCTAGGGGTTTGTCAATTTTATTGATCTTCTCAAAGAACCAGCTTTTGGTTTTGTAGATTTTCTCTATTGTTTTGTTGTTGTTGTTGTTGTTGTTCTCAATTTCATTTATTTCTGCTCTAATCTTTATTTCTTTCCTTCTACTTGCATTGGGATTGGTTTGCTGTTCTTTTTCTAGTTTCTCTACCAATTGTTCTGTTAAATCTTTGATTTTAGCTCTTTCTTCTTTTTTGATATAGGCATTTAGGGCTATAAATTTCCCTCTCAAGACTGCCTTCACTGTTTCCCATAAGTTTTGATATTCTTCTCATTTTCATTTGTCTTAATATGTTTCCTGATTTCACTTGCAATTTCTTCTTTGACCCACTGATTATTTAGCTTACCACACATTTGCAAAACTACCTCTTTCCTGTCTATTATTGATTTCCAGTTTCATTCCATTATGATCTGAGAAGGTGCTTTGTATAAGTCCAGTCTTTTTATATTTATTGAGAGCTACATTGTGACATAACATGTGATCTATCCTGGAGAAAGATACATGCGCACTTGAGAAAAACATATAATCGGTTGAGTTTGAGTGCAATGTTGTTTCCTTGTTGATCTTTTGCATAGTTGTTCTAATGATTTGAGTGATGTGTTGAAGTCTCCAACAGTTATTGTATAGGTGTCTATTTCTCCCTTCAGTTTTGCTAGAGTTTGCGTCATGTATTTTGGGACAATCTGGCTGGGTGCATTGATATTTATGATTGTTATATATTCTGGTGGGTTGTCCCTTTTATTAATATATAATGGCCTTCTGTATTTCTTATAACTTTTTTGCATTTAAAACCTGGCTGTCCAATATTAGTATAGCTACCCTACTCTTGTTTGGTTGCTATTTGTGTGGAATATCTTTTTCCAACCTTTCACTTTAAGCCTGCTTGTATCCCTGGTTCAAAGGTGAGTCTCTTGTTAAGCAGTATATGGATGGTACATGTTTTTTTTAATCCATTCTTTCAGCCTTTATCTTTTTTAAAAAAAAAAGATTTTTTTATTTCCCTCCCCTTCCCCCCCGCCCCCAAGTTGTCTGTTCTCTGTGTCCATTTGCTGCGTGTTCTTCTTTTGTCTGTTTCTGTTGTTGTCAGCGGCATGGGAATCGTGTCTCTTTTTTTTGTTGTGTCATCTTGCTGCGTCAGCTCTGTGTGTGCTGCCATTCCTGGACAGGCTGAACTTTCTTTCGTGCTGGGTGGCTCTCCTTATGGGGCACACTCTTTGCGCGTGAGCCAGCTCCACATGGGTCAAGGAGGCCCAAGGTTTGAACTGTGGACTTCCCATGTGGTACACGGACGCCCTGTCCACTGGGCCAAGTCCGTATCCCAGTCTTTATCTTTTGATTGGGGTGTTATTCCATTCACACTCAATGATATTACTGTAAATGCACTATTTACTTCCACCATTTTATTCTTTGTTTTCATATGCCCTATCTTTATTTTTACTCTTTTGGTTATCTTTTCTGCTATTCTTTCTTCTATACTCTCCTCCACGTTTCTCTCTTCTCTCTTTTTCTTTCAGACCCTAAGGCTTCCTTTAATATTTCCTACAATGGTGGATTCTTTTTTATGAACTCTTACCTTCTGTTTGTGAATATTTCATGCTCACCTTCATATTTGAAGGACAGTTTTGCTGGATAAAGAATTCTCAGCTGGCAGTTTTTTTCAGCATCCTAATTGTATTATACCACTGTCTTCTTGCTTCCATGGGATCTGATGAGAAATCTGCACTAAGTCTTACTGGGCATCTCTTGTATGTGATGGTTTGCTTCTCCCATGCTGCTCTCAGACTTTCCTCTTTATCTTTGATGTTTGACATTCTGAATATGTGTCCTGGGGTAGGTCTATTTGGACTTATTTGGATTGGGGTAGGGTATGCTTCTTGTACATGTAAGTTCATTTCTTTTGGGAGAGGAGAAATTTCCAGCTATTATTTCTTCAAATACTCTTTCTTCCCCTTTTCCCTTCTCTTCTCCTTCTGGAACTCCCATGACACATATGTTGCTGCATTTCACGTAGTCATTGAACTCCCTGAGCCCCTGCTTAATTTTTTCCATTCTTTTCTCTCTTCAATTTTAGCTGTTCTGTCTTCAGTATCACTTATTCTTTCTTTTATCATTCTGAGTCCACTGGTGTATGTCGTAATGTGTTCTTCCCCCTCACCCAGAGATGGCTTCCTCATCTGTCTGCTCATTGTTTTTGCTTGTTGTTTTTTGCTTGTAGTTTGCTCTTCGTGTGCTTATTTTTTGTTGTTTTTTCTTTCAGAGGCACTGGGAACCAAACCTGGGACTTCCCATGTGGAGATGGACCTCAACTGCTTGAGCCACATCTGCTCTCTGCTTGTTTTTGCTCACTGTCTGCTTGTTGTTTTTACTTGATGTCTGCTTATTGTTTGTTCATCTACTTTAGAAGGCATTGGGAACCGAACCCAGGACCTCCCATGTGGGAGGTGGGCACTCAACTGCTTGAGCCACATCCACTCCCTCTAATGTATTTTTTTTTTTTAAGATTTATTTTTATTTATACTCCCCCTGCGCTTGCTGTCTGCTGTTGGCTGTGGCCATTTGCTGTGTTTTCTTCTGTGTTTGCTTCTCTTCTCTTCAGGAGGCACCAGGAACCAATTCTGGGACCTCCAATGTGAGAGAGAGGCACTCAATCCATTCAATCACTTGAGCTACCTCAGCTCCCTGGTTTGTTTTTGCCTCTCATTGTCCATGCTCTGTATCTCTTTGTTGTTGTTGTGTCATCTTGTTAGGTCAGCTTGCAGTGCAGGCCAGCTCTCTGTGGCATGAGCCCTCAGGAACTGAACCCAGGACCTCCTATCCATGTGGCAGACAGGAGCCCAATTGCTTGAGCCACATCTGCTTCCCTCTAATGCGTTCTTGATCTCACCTTTGTCTTTCATTCCCATGAGCAGTGTTACTTTTCTATTCAAGTTTCTGTATTCTTTTTTGTGCTTGCCCAATGTCTTCTCGATGTTGCTTATCTTTTTAGCTATATTGTCTTTCAAGTGATTAATTTGATTTGGGAAATTTGTGTGTATCTCAATTGGTTGTCTCAAATCCTGCATCTCTTCTGGGGTTTTGATATATTTCTTTCCTTAGGCCATGTCGTTCATTTTCTTAATATGACTTGTAATGTTTTGCTTATGTTTAGGCAAATGGTGATTAGAATGGTGAGCTTATGCAGATGCTCAATTTCTCTTTCTTTCATAGGGATTTAGTGGCAGGAGGTTGTGTGTTACTGCTATTCTTTGATTCTTTGTTCAACCTGAGTCTTTAGGATTATCCCTGTTGGTTGCTCAAAATTGGGTTCTGGATGCAGTAATGTCTTGCAGACCTGCTTCCAAGGGTCTTGGGGTGGGAGGCTATAAAGGTGGAGAAAAGTCTCACTTACTTTTAATTTCCTCACGTGTACTTCATTGGTCTGTCAGCAGATGGCACACTCTGTCAGCCCTCTCAGTTCAATGCCTGGTCGGAGTGTGTTTGCTGCAACAGGGACTGGATCAGTGTGATAGAGGATCCTACCTGGAGACTGAGAGCCTTGTAATTCAAACTTTCTCAGACAGTTCTCCAATCTTTGCTGGCAGCCTCCTCCCTTTTCCCAGGTAGAAAATAATTCCACTCCTTTCTGTGTCCTTGAAAATCAGTCCTGGTTAATAGAAGGGAGATTGAGAGGGTAGAATCTCTTTAGTCCAGGGGTTCTTAATCAGCGGTCTGTGAGCTTGAATTGAAATTCAAAAAAAACACATTTTTCTTGTGAGGACATGTTGGTGCGGGTATGATATATCTATTAAATAATACTCAGTACAGTGTGGACTTAGTAAGGGTCTGTGCTTTTTACCTAAGTGGCAAAGGGGTCCGTGGAACAAAAAAGGTTGAGAATTCTGCTTTAGTCCCTTGCTGGCTCCGACGGCACATGATGGTGTGGCCCCACTGGGCCTGGAAGCGTTGGTGGGATGGGCACAGCAGACCAAATTTGTAAGTCAGCCTTAGGTTGTGCTCCTCTCTTTCCCGTTTCTTGGGGAGGTGGATCCCTGGGGTCTCCTTTGTCTGTAGCCACCAGCCCAGGGGACTGAGTATTCAAAATTTGTCCTTAATGTGGAGGAGGGTGCAGGTACTGCCACTGAAAAAAATTTTTTTTCTCCCCTGCCCTCATTGTTTGCACTTGCTGTCTGCTCTCTGTTGTGTGCTCATCTTCTTTTTAGGAGGCACCAGGAACCAAACCTGGGACCTCCCATGGGAGGGAGGGGCCCAATGGCTTGAGTCACCTCCACTCCAGCTTGTTGTCTTTCATTGTTCTTCCTCATTGTGTCTCTTCATTGTGTCATCTTGTTGCATCAGCTTGTTGTCTTGCTCATCTTTGGGAACTGAACCCAGGACCTCCCACATGGTAGGTAGGCACCCAACTGCTTGAGCCACATCTGCTTCCCAGCTGCCACTTTTAACTCAGTTTTGCTGTCATGATTCTTTTCCTCTTTCTTCTGGGCAGTGTCCAGTCTTCCCCTGGTGTCCTAAACCCTAGAAGTTTTGTTTCCATGCCATTTCTGCCTGTCCTCCCTATTTCTCTGGGAGAGAAGAGATTCTCTTGTCTTTCTAGCCTGCCATCTACCCAAAAGTCCTTTTTTTTTTTTTTAATCAATCTAGCTAAAGATTGGTCCATTTTATTGATCTTTTCAAAGAACCAAATTTTGATTTTTGTTGATTATCTTTTTTTTTCTCTTTCATTTATCTCTGCTCTAATCTTTGTTATTTTCTTCCTTCTGCTTACTTTAGGTTTAGTTTCCTCTTCTTTTTCTTTCAGTTTTGAGATTAGGTCTCTGATTCTAAATCATTCTTTTTTATTTTTTGCAGTATCAGGGCAGGGGATTGAACCTGGGACATCATATGTGAAAACTGCAGTCAACCACCTAGCCTCATTGGCTCCCCTGAATTGGTTTCTTCATTTGTTTTGCTTGGGCTTTTTTTAAAGGAGGCACCGGGATCAGATCCTGGGACCTTCCAGAGTGAGAGAGAGGTGCTCATTCTCTTGCACCACCTCAGCTCCCTGGTCTGCTGCATCTGTCTCTCCTCTGGGTCTCTTTTTGTTGTGTCATCTTGCTGCACCAGCTCTCCACTTGGGCCAGCATTCTGCACTGGCTAGCACTCTGCATGGTTAGCTCTCCTTGTGGGTCAGCACTCCCCGTGGGCCAGCTTGCCTTCACCAGGAGGCCCTGGAAACCGAACTCTGGACATCCTATATGGTAGATGGAAGCCCAGTCATTTGAGCCACATCCACTTCCCCACTCCTTCTTTTTCAATATAAGCTTTCAGAGCTATAAACTTCCCCCTCAACACTGCCTTTGCTCCATCCCATAAATTCTGTTATGTTCCATTTTCATTTTCATTCACCTCAAGATATTTCATAATTTCCCTTGTGATATCATCTTTAACCCATTGGTTAAGTGTACTTTAATTTACATGGATTTGTGAATTTTCCATTTCTTCCCATTATTGATTTCTAGCTTCATTCCATTGTAGTCAGAGAAGATTCTTTGTAAAATTTCAGTATTTGTGAATTTGAGACCTGTCTTGTGACCTAAGATATGGTCTATCCTGGAGAACGATTCATGTGTACTTGAGAAAAACATGTACTCTCTTGTTGTCGGGTGAAATGTTAAGTCTGTTAGGTCTAGTTGGTTTAGAGTATTGTTCAAGTCTTCTATATACTTACTGATGTTCTGTTTAGACGTTCTATTCATTACGGAAAGTGGTGTGTTAAAGTCCCCTACTATTAATGTAAACCATCCTGTTTCTCCTCTCAAATCTGTAAGTTTTGCTTCATATATGTTTGGGTTCTGCCATTAGGTGCATACATATTTACAATTGTGTCTTCTTGTTAGTTGATCTCTATCAGTATACAGTGACCATCTTTGTCCCTCAAAATTTAGGTTTTTGACTTAAAGTCTATCTTTTCTGATACTAGTATAAGTACCCAGGTCTCTTTTGGTTACTACTTGCATGGTATATGTTT
>NW_026688554.1:0-38019 GCF_030445035.2 Dasypus novemcinctus
ACAGCTGTAGATCTACCCTCAGACCCGCTGAGCCCCGAAGGCAGCTGAACAACGTGTTTAAAGTGTTCACAGAAAACCTAGCAACCTGGAGTCGCATATCCAACAGAAGCAGCCTTCAGGCATGGAGACGGCTGCCGCCGCGCTGCCAGCGCGCCCGACGTAAAGGGCTTCCCAAGGCAGGGGCCTCAGGCAGATACGCCAGGGCCGCCACTGCGGAGAGCAACGGAGGAGCACCTGGGCAGACATTCTGGAGTTCTTCTGCTCTTTATTGCCTGTAATTTTCCTTGCCTTGAAGTTTTTTAAAATTGTGTTTGCCTGGTATATCTTTTTTCCATTCTTTTGCTTTTACCTACCTATACTATTATATAAAAGTGGATTTCTTTAACAACGTGTAGATGTGTCTTTAAAATATTTATGATGGTTGAAAGTAAAAATTGTAATGTTGCCTGGAGAGATTTTTGATGTCTGTAGATGTGATACATATGAAAACCACAGCATAAAAGGGAAAAGGTATAGAGACCTGGTGAGGACAACATTTCCACACTTCACCTGAAATGGTATAAAACCAATCCCTAAAGTGACCACTAAAGAAACCATACAAGGAGATACAGTAAAAACCAGTAGATAAATCAAAATGGAGTACTAAAAAATTCTTATAATCCCAAAGAAGGCAGGAAAGGGGGAAAAGAGCAACAAAAGACAGAGGAGGAGAAGACAAGATGCAATAAAATGTACGCCTAAATCCAAACATATACATAACTAAAATAAATGTAAATGATCTAAACATAACCAATTTAAAAATAGATATTGTAAGATCAGATTTAAAAAGACCCATCTACATGTTGTTTATAAAAGCACCCCACAATATTTTAAATATAATGATATAGGTAGGTTAAAAGTAAAAGGATGGAAAAAGATACACTAAGCAAACACCAATTTTAAAAAACTGGAGGGACTATATTAATATAAGACAAAATAAACTTTAGAGCAAGACAATTTGCCAGAGATAAAGGACATTACATAATGTTAAAAGGGTCAATTCACCAAAAAGACGTAAGAATGTTAAATGTGTATACACCTACAACAGAGCTTCGGAAAAGCAGAGAGGAAAAAGCTGATAGAAGTAAAGGAGATATCGACAAATCCATAATTATGTTCAGAGACCCCAATACTCCTCTCTTAGTAATGGATAGAAAAGTAGACCAAAAACCAGCAAGGATATAGAGATCTGTGTCAGGAACCAGTAGGACCTAATTGACTTTGTATAACATTCCACCCGATAAGAAGTACACATTCTTTTCCAGCATCTGTGCAACCATCACAAAGATGACTGCAACCTGGTCCTAAAAAGCATCTTAACAAATGTGAAGCACTGAAATCCTACAAGGTAAGATCTCTGACCACAGCAGAACTAAACTAGAGATCAATAACAGAAAAACATCTGGAAAATCTCAATATATGGAAATTACACAGCATACTGCTAAATATTCCATGGGCCAATGAGGAAATCTTAGAAAAAATAGAAATTATTTAAACTGAATGAAAATTAAAATATAACATCAAAACTCAACAGTGCGTAGAGGGAAATTTATAGTATTAATTGCTTTAATTTTGAAGGATAAAGAAAATGCTTATGTTTAAAACAAGAAAATTAGAAGTCAGTGATCTAAGTATCCACCTTAAGAAAAAAAGAAATTAACCTGAAAGCAAGGAGGAGGAAAGTAGTAACGAAGATAAGAGCAGAAATAGATGAAATTGAAAACAGAAAAGCAATATAAAAACTCAAGGAGGGAAGCGGATTTGGCTCAACTGATAGGGCGTCCGCCTGCCACATGGGAGGTCCAGGGTTCAAACCCAGGGCCTCCTGACCCGTGTGGAGCTGGCCCATGCGCAGTGCTGATGTGTGCAAGGAGCGCTGTGTGATGCAGGGGTGTCCCCCGCATAGGGGAGCCCCACGTGCAAGGAGTGCACCCTGCAAGGAGAGCCCTCCACATGAAAAAAGCGCAGCCTGCCCAGGAGTGGCGCCACACACACAGAGAGCTGACACAGCAAGATGACGCAACAAAGAGAAACACAGATTCTCGGTGCCGCTGACAAGAATACAAGTGGACACAGAAGAACACACAACGAATGGACACAGAGAGCAGACAATGGGGCGGGGAGAGGGGGAAGGGAGAGAAAGAAATAAAATAAATCTTAAAAAAAAAATCTCAAGGAAACTAAGAGGCGATTGTTTGAAAAGATCGATGAAACAGATAAAGCTCTAACTGGACTGATCCAAGAGCGAGGGGCGCCTAAATTGCCAAGATCAGAAATGAAAGCGAGGATGTCGCTTTTGACCCCGCAGACAGTAAAAGGACAGTAAGGGAGCGTTATGAACAGCAAATTCAACAACTTGGTGGAAATGTTCCAAGTTCTCTGAAAGCCACTCACTTCCAAAACTCAACCAAGAAGAAGGAGATCACCTGAACAACACACGTGCTGAGGAAGCGGAATTCACCGCTCAAAACCCCTGGGAGAGGAAGTCCAGCCCCGGGTGCCTTTGCATGTCTCAGCAAACACTAAAGAAGCATGTATCAGTTCTACACAGTCCCTTCCAGAGATAGAAGGGAACAACTTCTAGCTCATTTTATGAGGCCAGCATTATTCTGGCAGCCAAACCAGATAAATGACAAGTGCAAGAAATAAAGCTACATACAAGTATCCCTCACGAACATCAATGCAAAAATACTCTGCGAGGGGCTTTCCCCCTTCATTGGGAAAGCTTCTCAATAAATTTCCTGCCTGCAATCCTCAGCTACCATGTCCCAGTGAGTGCCCTTCCTCTAACAACAACAACAAAAAGAAAAGTAAAAAATACAAGCAAAAACAAAACAAAGGACTCTAAAAAAAAAATACTCCACAAAATACTAGCAAATCACACTCAGTAATACATTAAACAATATAATAAAGTGGGATAGAAGGTTGGCTCAGCATCCGAAATTCTGCTAGCAGAATCCACTATATTAAAATAATTTGACAAAATTAAAGGTTTGTGCATGACCAAAGCCCTAAGCAAAACCGGGTCTCTCCTGGGATCCTCTGCTCTGAGAAGGAATGTTCTTAGCCTGAAACAAGGTGTCAATTAAAAACTTTGCAGCTATCATCATGCTTAATGGTGAAACACTGAATACTTTGGCCCTGAGGTCTGGAAAAAAGAAAAGAGGTCTACTTTTACGACTCATTTCAGCATCATACTAGAATTCCAAACTAGTGTGATAAAATAAGAAAAAAGCAGAAAAAGTATCTCCCAAGTCTGAGACCCCACCAGGAAAATAGAGCAAACAGACGCTGAGCTTGTCAAGACCAGGAAGCTGGGGGGGGGGGTGAGGGAGGAGGGGGTGGATGTGAGTGAGTGGGGGTGTGGGGGTGGGAGGGGTGGGAGTGAGGGAGGAGAAGGGGGTGTGGGGTGGGAGGGGTGGGGGTGAGTGAGGAGGGATCATGGGGTTGGGAGGGGTGGGGTTGGGAAGGGGTGGGGGGCTTGGGGGGGCAGGGGCCAGCCTGGCGCTTTGGGAGAAGGCGCCTGCAGGGGGGGCCTTTCCCGGCGCACCCCCCCCCCCCCCCGCCCCTGTTGTCCCCTGTGGCCTTTCCTTCACAGGTGTATCCTCCTGGGCACCCATTCTGGGTGCTGAGAAGGTCAGGTCAGCAAAGGAGAGGCCACTTTCCAAACGCAGGGCGAGGGACAGGTGTGCACGGGAGGCTGGGCCGGCCGCGAGCGCCAGGTGCGCCAGGTGGCCAGGTGCGCCGCCTCCCGGACTTCAAAGTCCCTGGGGAGGAAGGGGCTCCGGGCTGCAGAGAGGCGCGCCAGCACAATTGTTCTGCACGTCTGAAAAATCAATTGCATCCAAAGTAAAAATATTTATTTAAGGAGCAAAAAGTATGGCTAATTGATCTCTGAAAGGATGTTGCTTCCTGCTCTTTGATCCTGAAAAAGGCCTTTCAAAACATGGTCGGCAGGGATTGGGTTCTGTTCTGCTCATCGGAGCTGAAGCGGGCCAGAAGGGTGGCCAGGCACCCCGGGAGTCACAGGCCCCGAGCACAGGCAGGCGCGCGTGAGCCGGTGCACAGCAGAGGCCGCCAGGGCCGCGCGGGGTCCAGAGCCGCCCGAGGAGGCGCCGGCTGCCCCGGGCCTCGGGGGAGGAGCTGCGGGCGCCCGGCCCTGCCCACTGCCAGCTCCTCCTGGGGGGTGCTGCGCGGACCCCCAGCCCTGCCACACCGGGCGCCCGGTCCTCTGGCACAACCGCACCCATCCCGCAGGGGCTGAGTGTGGTGGACATCGCCTCCCCGATGGCCCAGCCTCGGGGCCCCGGGGCACCCCGCAGAGGCACAGGACGAGCTCTGGGACGTCTGCTCTGGGGGCCGCCGGCAGGTCCCGACACGAAGGGGAGGTGGGCTCTTGTGACACCGTCTCCGCGGTCCTCGAAGAAGACACGAGAGCGCAACGTGGCTCGGCTGACCACCTGTGAAGCTCTGGTGCCCCAGGCCCTCTGAGCACCTGCCGTCGGCTCACCGAGGGGCCAAGGCCGCTTCAAGGTCTTGAGCTTGATCGGACGCTGAGTGTGGACGGTGCTTCCCGAGGCTGCTGCGGCCACAGGCACGACTTCCCGGGAAGTTCTGGAGGCGAAAGTCCAGACAAGGGACCACAGGGCCGTGAGCGCTCCCGGGGTGGGAGAAGCCCCCGATGCCCGGCTCGGGGGCCCGGGGCTCGGTGGCTCCTGGCTGCACAGCCCCAGCCACCGCCCCGTCACCTCTCGGACCTCCCCTGCCCTGGCCGGCCTCCTCTCGGCAAGATCCTGAGCTTGATGGCACCCTTTGTGCCGGAGTGGAGAGCCCCAGGTGCAGGATTTGGCTCTCCTTGGGGCCATTTCCGGGCCACCACAGCACGTCAAGCCTCGAGAGCCCTCACGGGAGGGCACGTAGGTCTCCTGAAGCGCTTCGTCCGCGCCTGTTTTCAGGACAGCCCTACGTCCTGACACGTCCCCAAAGCTCGTCCTCGAGGGGTCGCGTTGTCACTGCCGCTCTTGGAGCCCGTAAACGGTCAGAGCGGGAGAGTCAGGCCGTGACCCCCCGAATGCCCCCTGACTTTGTCATTGGTAAACCGGGGACTGATTTTCGGGTTTCTGTTTTGTATGACACCCTGATCTGTCTTTTGTCTTCACAAACCACCCAGATTCTGGGCCAGGCTGGGCCTGTCTCGACACACAGACAGGAAGGCTGAGCTCCCAGGGGCAGGGACGCCCATGCAACCACCCACTCCCCTTCCTCCTTCTGAGCCTGTGGGCATGAGCTCCCAGCTGCTCCCCAGCTCCCGTCCCTCCTCTGGAGAAGCTGTACTGACACCAGGTGGGCCTCCGTCTCCTCCCCCATCCGTCTTCAGTTACACATCTTACAAATAATGCTGGCTGCTGCACCTGCCTCATGGGGCAGCCCATGCCTAATCGTGGCATTCACCACCTCTGTAAACCCCAGTATTGGGGGAATGCATTTGGCTGCAACAACAACTACTCAAGCGCTAGCATTTTGTCTCCAACTTAGCCAGAAGTGTTGAGGTAGCAGGTCCAGACATTGATTTGGAGCCCAGAGAGAGCACTGCTGTGATGGCATTTTTTTCCCCTCACATTGTCCCAAAATGGCTTCTGCAGCTCCAGGCATCACACCTGTATTTGAGGAAGGGAGAAGGAGCAGAGCAGGTGACATCACCTGGAACCCATGTAGTTGGGTGGGCTCAACCAAATGTGTGGTGGGACAGGCTGGTGGGGCTGTGAGAAGGCTTAGCCTGGCCTCTCAGGCGGGTCTCCCAAGCTGGACCCAGATGGGAACAAGCCTTGACCTGAGGGGCTCGGCTGTGGGCAGAGAGGGTCCTGGGACAGACGTTAGGGCCACTGGATCAGCCACGTGGAGACCCCCCGCCTTGGGATTTCTGGTTGTCTTTGCTCATCGTCAAGCAATGAGTTGGGTTTTATTTGTCTTAACTGATGCCACAACTAAATACAAATGTTTACAAACACTGCGGGTGAAACAAAAAACACCCGTGGGCCATGTTTGGCTCCAGGACCTTGCCAATGCCAGGCTCTCCCACAGGTGAGCACACCTGCCCCTTCCGGATGAGTGTCTGCCTTTTCCAGGAGTGCTCCGTGATCATGCCAGCCTTTTCTCTGATAGCCCAGGGGTCCAGCTCCAGGGCTCAGTGCTCTAACTTCCGTGTCATCACTGGCCCCTGCCCACAGGGGCCAGGATGCGCCTCATTGTGAGTGAACCCACAAGAGCGGTTGCTCGCCACCGCAGACCTGCCGGCTCCTGCGAGGGAGCCAGCTCCCCCCGATTCTGCATCTCACCGTTCCAGAAATGAGGAACAGGAATCAAGTGCAGTGGAAGTGGGTACCAAGACACTGTTGGATGTTGCTTCAGAGCAACCCAAAGGTAAGTGGTACCACGGGAAGCCCCAAGTCCAGGCAGCTCCGGGGCCCTGCCCGGCCAGCCCCTCCGCCTGCTCACCTGGCTTTCCTGGAGAACTCCGGCCGCCTCTGAGCCCTGGAAGCCCGCACGTGATGCCATGCTATTCTGGACAAGGCCTGGAGCTGTTTCCCCTGCCACATGCTGAGATTAGCTCCTCGTGCCTCACCTCGACAGTGTTTGCCTTAAACAGCACTCCATTTCATCTCACATTTTGGGAAAAGGTCACTGGTAAAATGATGTATTGACAACGCACAAATATTGATGTAGATAAAGAAAAGATGTTGGCTTTTATTGTTAGAAGTAGGGCGAGAGAAAAGGGTGCTTTTGTCCAACATTTATGAATGAATAAGCACAAGAAGGAAACGAAACCACAAGAAAGGAGCTTCCGAAGCTTCTCCAGCGACACGGCCCCAGCGCCGGGCAGGTGCGCACGTCCCATCTCTCTCTGCTTGCCCACGCCTTCCTCTTCCTCCCGTGCCAACATCCCTCTGCCTGGCCAACACCGTCCCCGAGGCCGCAGCTTCCTGACCCTCCCACCTGCAGATAATTAAATGCCACGTTTCAAGCTGTATCTGTCCAGCGTCAACTTTATGCAGGACGCGGTGGGGCCCGTTGAAGCCACAGGGCAGTGGGGACGGCGCACCAGTGCTTCCACGTTGGTTCCCGCCATTCACCGCGAGAGGCTTTTGGAGGCGGCAACAGGTAGAAGCCTCTGGCTGTGGGCTGTGGTTGGTGTGTGTGTTTCGGGGGTGTGGGCATGCGTGCGTGTTGGGGGATTACGTACTTGTGTGTGCACGTGTGTAGGGGCTTGTGCATTTGTGTACATGTGTGTAGGGGGCCGTGTGCATGTGCGTGCACATGTGTTGGGCGCTATGGGCTTGTGCATGCACACATAACTGGGGGTTGTGTATGTGCATGCATGTTGGGAGTTTTGTGTGTGTCTGCACACGTGTTGGGGCTGTGGGCATGTGTGCCTGTGTGTGTTTGGGTTGTGTGTGCACATGTGTGTTGGGGCTACGTGTATTTGTGTATTGGGGGTTCCATGCACGTGTGCACATGCGGGTTGGAGGTTGTGTGCACGTGTGTTGGGGTTGTATGCACGTGGGCGGTGTGACCTTGAAGTGCAGTGAACAGTGCCGTGAAGCTGTGTGGCTGAGGGTCGTCCATGGCAGGTTCCTGCGTTTCGGGGCCGCATGCCTGACTGGCCACTGTCTCCTGTTTCATCATCAGTGAAATAAGACGGCGTCGGCTTTTGTCACAAGACAGACAGGAGACGCCTAGAGCAGCACTGAGGAAACAACTCACACGCGTCAAGCGGGCGGCCGTGCTCGTGGGGCCGAGAAGGGCGTTCTTAAGGGGAATTTTACGGGGTTTTCGTGGTGCTTTCACGGCCACGGTGCCTGAGGTCTGGCCTGGGCCAGGACAAGACTCCCCGACCCGGGAGGCTCGGAAACCGGTTGTCCCTCCAGTGGGCCGGGGTGCACGTGGCATCTGGCTCAGCCTCGCAGCGGCCGCTGCACGGGCAGCCCCCGGCCCCAAGGCCCGCGCCCCTGCGGCTCCTGCCGGCCGGTGATCGCTGGGTGGCCCTGCTTGTCCGCCGCGTGGCCGTGCACGTGGGGCGTCCTCTCCTTCCCCTCTGGTGCCCACTCTCCCGTGGCCCCTCTCATGTCCAGTCACTAATGGGCCTGTTGAGGGACTGGCTCATGCCACGGGACGGGGTGCCACGGGAACGTGCCTGTTGTGGGGCGTGGCTCAACCTTCCTCAACCTTCCCAACCCCGGGGGCTGGGCTCGAGGGGGCAGCAGACCCTCCGCCAGCCTCCTGGCCCTGTCAGCTGGTCTCGTCTCTTTTGGGACCAACCAATCCTGCAGCTCGCCGGCCTAAGATTTTGGGATCAAGTTTGAGGTGCCCAGAAGCCCGCAGGGAATGTTCTAGAAAGCAGAGGACACGGGTGGGATAGCAGTGCACAGGCCCCCCTGCCCCGTGAAGCCGTGGCCACACCTGGCAGGGGCGCGTCTGCACATGGGCACCCCCGCGTGCCCCCCTGGTCTTACGAGAGGCAGGGCACAGACGGCCAGGAGCACCCACGCTGCTCTCCAGGTCTCAGGAGCAGAGGAGGCAGGACCCCGAGGGGTGGCACTGCTGCAAGGACCCGGACGACCAATGCCAGGACGGAGGCGCCAATCAACGTCTGGATGGGGCGGTGCAGGTCAGCAGGGCTGGAGCAGTGCCGCCCAGCGCCACCCGTCCTGGCCCCCGTAAGTCCTGTCTCACCAACCTGCCAGGCCCGGCTGGTTCTGCTAATTCCGGCGCGGCGCCTTCCAGGGGACGCCTAACCCCAGCACTTCCTGGGAGGTGGTGGCCAAGGGCAGAGCAGGTGGCCTGCGGCGCCACTGCCCCGGGCTCCCCAGCGGCTGGACCAGCGGACCTGGCCCGAGGCGGCCAGTGAGGGCCCGAGGGAGAAGGCTGGGGCGGGGGCTGCAGGCAGCCCTCCAGGCTTGCTCTGCCGGCCCCTTGCCTCGGGGGCGGTGCCACAGGCACAGCTGCACCCTCCTCCCTCTCTGCAGCCCCCTCCTCAGCCCCAAGAACACAGAGACACCCAAGAACGTCCGCCTCTCCTCCAGAAGCGGCAGGGTGCTGGGAGAGGCTGGAGGCGCCCGGCACCCCTTTGGTCTGCGGGGCTGGGCCGGAGCTGGCCGGGGCCTCGCCAGAGCATGGACCGTCCAGGAGCCCGGCACCCAGCGTGGCACCCAGACACGTGCCCCTGCAGGCATGGCCCGGGGAGCACGGCCCAGCTGAGCGGCAGCACGGCGCGGGGCACCACGCGCACAGCTGCCGCCCTCACCCGCCGGCCGAGGCCCACTCAGGGGTCGGGGCTCTGGCCCGCAGCTGCGCGAGTCGGGTCAGCTGCGTCCAGGCCGCGGCCGCTCCTGGGGACGCCTCCACCCCACGCCAGCCCCCGGCAGAGGACCTGGACCCCGAGCGGCGGGAAGATGCTCACTGGGCCCTCTTGGCTGAGCCCAGGGATTGGGGCTGATAAATTCCCCCTCCTGTTAGGGGGCCCCAAACCTATGCTGGGGTGCTACCGGGGTCCTGCAGGCCGGCCCGGAAGCCCCGCCCTGCCTCCGCTGGGTCACGACGCGCACAATCCTCCACCGCCCTGCCATTTCATGGCGCCACCCCAGGCTCAGGCGCTCCTGATAAACTTCAAGTGTTTCCTATCTGGACGATAATCCACCTTTTATCAAAAAACAGTGGTAACAGACTGAACGTGCTACAGTACAAGACTGGTTACACACATTCGGGTTTAGTCCATAATATCACGTGGCCACTGACCATGACGTTTAACGGGAGGGGATGTGGCCCAAGTGGTTGAGGGCTAGTTTGCCATGTATGAGGTCCTGGGTTCAAACCCAGAACCTCCTAAAAACAAACAAATGAAAAAACCAACTCTCACTGGGGAGCTGATATAGCTCAGTGGTTGAGCACCTGCTTCCCATGTACGAGGTCCTGGGTTCAGTCCTCAGTACCCCCTAAAAAAACGATGTTTAACAAACAATGAAGAATATCTAGTAACATGAGAAAATGTTCATAACAAGTAAAATTTATATGAATATATATATAGAGAAGAAAATGCTCAGCATAATCTCATTTTAAAAAATTAGATAGGCCTGGAAGAAAATCCTTGAGGGACCTATGTGAGAATGTGAACACTGGTTATCTCTGTGTGGTGGGATATTTAGTCTTTGTCCTCTTCTGCGCTTCTGAGTTTTCCACAATGAACATGCAATACTTAAGTAAGCAGAAAATACTGGTTGCACGTTTTTGTGGACACCTCGATTACAACAGAAAAGCTTGCCCTGGGGGCTGCCCTCCCCGGCCGGCCGGGGCCCACCGCCGCCTCGGCTGCAGGACCTGGTGCCTGGCTGAGCCCCCGGCCTGGCGAGGGGAGCAGGGGGAGAGCTGCTCAGGGCTTGGAGTTTGGACGGTGCCTGGCAAGCTGCTTCTCTTGGGTGGTGGCAGCAGGAGCCTTTAGTCTGCCTTTGCTTTGGAAAGCCAGGACATCGACGCTTGTTTCTAGGCCCCTAGGCTGCACTGCGCTCTCCACTGACGCAGGTACCCCGAGCCTGCAGTCGCTCAACCCCAAGACCAGCGAGTGCACGCGGGCAGGGTGTGCCCGAGCCGCCCTCCCTATCTGGAATGAAGCAATGCACGCCACCACCCCACGTGCCACCACCCTGCATCCTGCCACCTGCATCCCGCCACCCTGCGTGCCATGACCCCGCATCCTGCCACCCCGCATGCCACCACCCCATGTGTCACCCCATTTCTCACCACCCTGTGTGCCATCACCCCACGCACCACCAACCCGTTTCCCACCTTCCCATTTCCCACACCCATGTGCCACCCCATTTCCCACTACCCCGCGTGCCACCGCCCCACTTCTCACCAGTCCGTTTCCCACCTCCCCACGTCCCACCACCCCGCGTGCCACCCACCCTGCACGCAGTGGCATGCAACTTACATGCCACTGCGCATCCCACCCCCTGGCACCCTACCCCCCAGTGTATCACCACCCAGGCTCTGACATGCCGGGGGGAGTGTTTCCAACAAGCCTGCCAAATCTGGGGAGGGGCTAGCAAAGGGCACCCCTAGACCCCTGCGTCCTCTGGTTACAGGTCTCCAAGGTGCTTCCGCAGTTGGGCCAGAGGGGCGCTAGGGATTCGGGCTGGGAAGCGTGGCGTGCGGTGCTCGTGGGAACGCAGGCTCGGGGCGCAGCGGCAGCTTTCAGCAAATGACCCCTTCGGTGCACAGAACGGAGTCCAGAAAGGGCAGCACCCTCCTTGCCACCCAGCACAGTCCAAACGAGCAGGAAGAGTCCGGCCGCGGAGGTCCCCCAGGGTGGCCGGAGCCTTCCCGGGTCGGCGTCGCTAGGTGGCAGCTCCGCAGCGCGCGGCGCCGGGGCGCGCACCTGCCGGGGCGGGGTCTGCCCCGGGAGCCCCTGCTCGGGAAGCGTCTGGGGCTGTGGTCCCCCTTTCGGGCTCGCCGGAACGGCCCACGGTAGAAAATGAGGTGGAGGCGGTGAGGCCAGGGGTCCCCACCACGGGGCGTCCGCTGGACGCAGGCTGAACGCGGCGTGTCCTGAGACCCCGTGAAAGGACCCTGGGACCGGCTTAGGGGAAACGCTGCTGCACCAGGCAGAGATGTCCCCGGAAACTTCCGGACAGGCCGCCGACGGTGACCCGGCAGGGGGGCCCGCCCCGCCCCAGGCCTGGGGGTGGGGGATCGTGAAGGGGCGGAAACGGAGGAACCCCGGGCCGCGGGCGCCCCGGGCCGGCGCTCACGAGCCCCGGCGGCCCCGCCTGCCTCCCGCGGCCGGGGGCCGAGCGCCTCTGGGAGGAGCCAGGGGAGACCCGCGGGGCAGGCTCCGGCCCGCGCCGGGGTCGCCGCGCAGCTCCGGGTGCCAGCTCCCGCGCGGCTCGCGGGGGGCTCCACCTCCTCCAGGCCCGACCTCTGGAGCCCCGCCCCCGGGCCCGCCCCTCGGCCCCGCGCCCCGCCCCTCGGCCCCGCGCCCCGCCCCTCGGCCCCGCGCCCCGCCCCTCGGCCCCGCGCTCCTCCGCCACTGCGCAGGCGCGGACGCACCTGCGTTCCGTTTGAAAACATGGCGCCGCCGGGGCCGCGGCTGGTTCTGAGCGAGGAGGCGATCCGGGCGAGGAGCGGCCTGTCTGCGCGCCGCGATCTGGGTGGGCCCCTGGAGGCCGGGCTTCACCGTCCCCGCCTGGCGCGGTTTGGAAAGTTTCCGGGTCGGAGGCGTTTGCTCAGACCCGCGTTGTCCTGGGAGGCGGCGGCCGGGTCCGGGGGTCCTGAGGTTACCAGAAGCCCCCTGAGGGCCGGGGAGTGCCCTTCCTAGTTTGCTAGTGGGAGTTTCCGGGAAGGGCTGTTTGACATTAACTGATAAGACGTTATGAGTTTTCTTTAACCCGTTACTATGCTGGGTTGATTTAAAAAATAGGTATTGAGCCAGCCTTGCCCTTCCTGGCCTCCCTGCCCCTGGAGGAATTCATTCTTTCTCTTGCCTGGTTTGACTTGCTCACGTTTTGAGGCTCTTTCATCCGTGTTCATGGGTGATATTGTTTTCTACTTGCCTTTTTTGGTGCTGCCTTTGTCTGTTTTGTGTTTAGAGTAATGCTGACCTCAAAATGAATTGGGAAGGGTCGTTTCTCTAGTATTTTCTAGAAGAGCTTGTGTAGAACTGGTGCTAATTCTTTGAATGTTTGATGCAGTTTTCCAGAGAAACCATATGTGCTTGGAGATTGCTATTTTGGAAAACTTTGAATACTAATTAATTTTCTCTGGTACTATCTGCCTATTCAGATGATCAGTTTCATCTTGAGTTAGTTTGCTAGTTTGGAAGTTTGGAATTTTTGAGGAATTGATTCACTTTATCTGAGTTGTCAAATTTACATGTGTAGAGCTATTCATAATATTCTTTTAACATCTGTGGGGTCTGTAGAGATATCATCTCTTCTATTCCAGGTATTGTTAGTTCCTATTTTCTTTTTCCTTTTTCTTTTTTAGGCTTCCTAGAAGTTTATTAATTTTATTAATCTTTTCAAAGATTTTTTTATTATTGCTTTCTATTTTGCAATCTCATTATTTCTGCTCTTTACTATTTCCTTCTCTCTGCTTGCTTTGGGTTTATTTTGGTCTTTTTCTAGTTTCTTGAGGAAGAAGCTTAGGTTATTTATTTGAGACCTTATTTTCCAATAAAAGTTTCTGGTGCTATATATTTCCTCTAAGCACCTCTTTAGCTTCATCCTGCAAGGTTTTATATGTTGTATTTTCGTTTTCATTTCAATGTTTTTTTTCCTTATTTTTAAAAAATTTTTTTTTACAGAAGTTGTGAACTTACAAAACAATCATGCATATGTGTGGAATTCCCATACAACAACCATTCACCACACTGTTGTGAAATGTGTTACAGTTTAAGAGGTAATATTATCAGACTATTATGACTAACTGGTTCATAGTGGTACATTTGGCATATTTTTCCCATACCCCCCCATTATTAACACAGTACGTCTTTGGCATTGATGCAGGAACGGTACAATATTGCTGTTAACTGTAGTCCATACATTACGTTAGTTGTATTTTTTCCATGTTTCTCCACACTTTCACTATCCTGCAATAGTGATATCCATCTGTTGTAGTCGGACATTCTTGTTTGTACTGTTAACCACAATTCTCATCCACTTCTGGGTTGCATGTTATTCAGTCCCTAGATTATTCTCTAGCTTTCATCCCTAGACTACCCTTTTCAGCCACAATCCCATTTATAAACCAGCTGCTGCTCACTATACTGTGTTACCATCAGCTCTATCCATTTCCACACATTTACAGTCAAGTTAATTAAAACCTCTTCAGACATTAAGCATCGGTAATCCTTCACAGCCCTCCTATACTCGAGGTTTTAACTCCATGCCTTTATTCTTAGTATTTAGTTCGTATTAGTAAGACCATGCAATATTTGTCCTTTTGTGTCTGGCTTATTTCACTCAACATAATGTCTTCAAGATTCATCTATGTTACCATGTGTGTCCCAATTTCATTTCTTCTTACTGCAGCATAGCAATCCATCAAATGTATTTACCACATATTGTTTATCCAGGTTCGATATATTTTTTAAAATTTCCTTCCAGACTTCTTTCTTGAGATTTGGATTATTTAGGAGTATGTTGTTTAATTTCCAACTATTTTGAGGTTTTCCTATTGTTTTTCTGGTTTCTAGTTTGATTCCATTTGGTCAGAGAACATAGCCTGTATGCTCTTAGTTCTTTAAATGTGTCATGTGTTCTCCCATGACCCACGATATGGTCGTTTTGGCAAATGTTCCAAGTGTCCTTGAAAAGAATGCAAGATCTGCTATTGCTCAGTGGAGTGCTCTGTAAATGCCAGTGAGATCCTGCTGTCTTGTGGTGGGAGGTTCTTCTGTATTCTTGCTGATTTTCTGTTTAGTAATTCTATTAGTTACTGAGAGAGGGCTGTTGAAATCCCCAGTAACAATTGTGGATTTGTCTATTTCTCCTTTTGCATTGTATACTTTGAAGGTCTGTTATTTGATGCATACAAATTTAGAATTTTTATGTTTTCTTGTTGAGTTGATCCTTTTAGCTTATTTAGTGTTCCTCTTTGTCCCTGAGGCCTACTTTATCTGATGTTAGTATAGCCACCCCAGTTTTAGTCTGATCTTTGTAAGGGATATCTTTTCCTATCCATCTTCCTTTTACCTACCGTTGGTTCACTTTTTTGTCCATTCTGATATGTTTTTTATTGGTATATTTAGACCTTTTGCATTTAGTGTAATTATTGATATACTAGGGCTTATGTGCTATTTTGTTTTCTGTGTTTCCTTTGGTTTTTGTTTCTTTTCTTTTTCCTGCCTTCCTGTGGTTGACTTGGATATTTTTTAGTACTCCATTTATTTTACCTATTGTGTTTCTGAGTATTTCTATTTGTATATATCTATTTTAGTGGTTGCTTCAAAAATTGTGGTACACATATCATTTAACATAGTCTACTTGTCTAGACATTTTACCACTGACATGAAATGTAGAGACCTCACCACTGTTTGGGTCTCTTAATCTTTTCCCCGTTATAATTTAGTTGCTATAAATACTTTTTCTACATACCTTGAGAACCACATCAGACAAGGATATAATTTTTCTTTAATCATCTAACGTTTTAAATAACTCAGTAGGATATGGGTATTCAATTATATTTACATGTACTTTCCAATATTCTTCCTTCTTGATGTTCCAAGTTTCTTTATTTTATCATTTCCTTTCTGTTGAATAATTTCCTTAAGCAGTTCCCTTAGGGCAAACTCCTGGTGACAAGTTCTCTTAGTTTTCCTTCATATAAGAATACTTTTATTTCACTTTAAGTCCTGAAGACTATTTTCAGGATATATAGTTTTCTAGGTAAACAGTCCTTTTATTTCAGCACTTGAAAAATTTTAGTCCACTTCCTTTTGGCCTCCATGGGTTTCTGAAGGGAAATCTGCTGTCATTCAAATTGTTTTTCCCCTGGAGGTATTATGTAGTTTCCCTCTCCTTGCTTTCAAATTCTTCATTGTCTTTAGTTTTCAGAAACTTTTGATTGTTAGGCGTCTAGATGTGGCTTTTTTTAGGTTTCTTCTATTTAGGGTTCTCTTAGCTTCTTTAATCTGTATTTTTACCTTTCATCTTATTTGAGAAGTTTTCAGTCATTTCTTACAATTTTTAAAAAAAGATCTCCCCTCCCCCCTCCCCTCCCCCTCTCTGTGTCCATTCGCTCTGTGTTCTTCTCTGTCTGCTTGTATTCTCATTAGGCAACTCTGGGAACTGATCCTGGGACTTTCTGGAGTGGGAGAGAGGCGATTACTTTCTTGCACCACCTCAAGTCCCTGTTCTGCTATGTCTTCTTATTTTCTCTCTTCTCTGTCTCTTGTTGCGTCATCTTGCTGCACCAGCTCTGCGCGTTGGCCAGCACTCCTGCGTGGGGAGGCTTTCCCGTGCTGGCCACCACTCCCATGCAGGGCGGCACTCTGCATGATGTGGCCTTCCCGTGTGTGCCAGTACTCTGCGTGGGCCAGCTCGCTGCGTGGGCCAGCTTGCCCTCACCAGGAGGCCCTGAGCTGCGGACCCTGGACCTCCCATATGGTCGACAGGAACCCAATTGGTTGAGCCACATCTGTTTCCCTCTTACAAATTTTTTCAGCTTACCGTTTTCCTTTCCTTTTGTATTCTTGGTGATTGTTAGATCCCCTTTTGTTGTACTGTCTGGTCTCGATGCTCTGTTCATTGTTTTTTGTTCTGTGGTCTCTCCTTTGTTCAGCTGGACAATTTCCATCGCTCTCTCTTCGCGTTCACTCTCAAGTGTTCTCCTCTGCCATCTCCATTCTGCTATTGAGTCCTTGTGACTTGTAACTTTTAATTATTGTATTTTTCATTTCTAGCATTTCTGTTTGTCTCTCCTTTGTATCTTTAATTGCTTTGCTGAGACTTTCTGAGTAGTATGTTACAAGGTTCTGCCTCCTGTTTGAGTCTTGTTACTTGTTGCTGGTCCCCGCCAGGTGCCTCTCGTACCTGCTGGGCTAGAATGGTGCTTGGGGTGCTGTGTACACGTGTGGTTCTGCGGTGCCCACGGGCCAGGAGGTGCAGGTGCCTGTGAGGGCGCCACAGACCTGGGCAGGCTGCAGGGCTGCGTCCTGGGACGGTGTCCTGCATCACATTCGCCCGCGCAGGGCTTATGTGCCCACTGGCGTGTTGGGCTCCAGCCTCTTTGGCAGCCAGGTCAGGACGCACGGGATGAAGCCACCGGCCAGGGATGCCCTGCTGTCCCATGAGGCCCGAGGCGAGGTAGCTTTCTGTCCTCTGCTGTTGCGTCTCCTGGCATTTCATTCATGTGTTTTTGCCCAGGGTCTTGAGATATAACGAAAGGGAGAGACAAGGTGAAATGTGTCTGTTCCAGCTGTCCAGAAGCTGACATCTTCAGCCTACTTAAAATTTAATCAAGTGTGTGTTCTAAAGCGTGACTGTTACTGGGAAAATGCTGGTGTCTGCCTACTCACACCGTCATCAGGGCGTGTTTTGGATGAGTGGTCACTGAGCAGCGTGCACAGCTGCCCTCCCACCTGCGAATGGGGGAGGCCGAGTGGACAGGTCAGCTGGTCGGGCTCAGGAGGGAGCCGGCTAGAGGCGGCGGCAGGGCGGTGGTCTTGAGCAGCCAGGAGTGGGCATGTAGGCCCAGCAGGAGGGTCAGAGTCGGGGTCGGGTGCCAATGGGGGGAGGGCTTCCAGGGGGGGGTGGAGGGAAGGGCAAGGGCTTGGGTGTAGTTTGGGGATAATGGTAAGGTAAGGGGCCATACGGTTTATTCAGTGTTGATATTTACGTTGTGAGTGGGCCGCCTTATTTTTCTAAATGACTTGTTTTTACCCAATTATGAGATTACTGTAATAGCTCATTTTAAGGAAACCTGGAAAATACAGAATTGCATTAATGGGAAAATACAGATCGTCCATGATTTGATAAATATGTTAACATTCTCTGCTTTCCATCCAATCCTTTTATGTTTGCATATCTGCTGTGTTTTCAAAAATGAAGAATTTGAGCTTTTATTATAATTTATTTTAAAAGTAAGGTTATTATCTTATGATTTTCTTTTCTTAGCCGAACTTCAGTCACTATCTATTCCTGGAACTTACCAAGAAAAGATTACTCACCTAGGAAATTCTTTGATGAATTTAACGGGTCTGAAGTCTTTGGATCTCTCACGCAACTCCTTGGTCAGCCTGGAGGTAAGGTGGGCTCTCGCGAGGATGTCTGTGGAAGGGCTGTGGAAAGCGGTGCGTCTGCGTCATGCCCGAGTCCGGTCAGGATGGCCGCGGGCGTTGTCGACTTGTCCCCTGTGTGTTCTGTGGTCTGGATTTCTTATGGTTGCGTTATGCCCAAAGCCAGGGCTCTGATGAGGGACATAAAGTAAGGCTCCCGCGAGTGCCTGGTGCGTGTCCCCGCCCGCGTCAGCCGTGCTCTTCCTCGGCTGGCCGCGCTGCTCTCCTGTGTGTGGCCCCCACTTGAACCCCGTAGGGGCGGGGCGTGCGCGGGGCCAGTGCCCCAGGCGGCTGCGTGAGGGAGAAGTCACCCAGATGCTGGCAGGCGGGTGCGGTGCTGTGCTCCTCGCTCACACGAGGAAGGGCTGACGTCTCCGGCTGATCCGCGGCACGGAGCTGCGCGGGCCCTGTCCAGGCGGCACCCGGGCCGGGGCCCCCCCCCCCGCGCCTCCCTGAGCCTCCGCTTTCAGTCTGAAACGGGCCAGTGGCCGTTCTCACCCGATAGGTTCGCACGCGGATTAAATGGAGTCATTTGTGCAAGTCACTTAGCTTGACGCATCCAGAGCACCCACATAAATATCACTCCTCTTCAGGGCTGGAAATGTGACATGTCTAACATCCCTACCTGGTCGTGTCACTGTATAAAACACGAGAACGTGAGAAAGGTGCCTGAGAACACCTTTTTTGTGTGCATTTCTTAGCGTGAGTTCGTTACCTGGTCACTTGACATCGGAGGCCCGTTTTGCTGTTCACTTTTACAAGTGTGGACTAGCTCCCCGTTTTTTTCCTAACAGGGCATTCAGTACCTGGTCATGTTGGAAAGCCTCAACCTTTACTACAACTGCATCTCCTCGTTAGCAGAAGTGTTTCGGCTCCACTCCCTCTCGGCGCTCACAGAGGTGGACCTGCGGCTGAACCCCGTCGTGAAGAACGAGTCTGATTACCGCCTTTTCGTCGTGCACATGCTCCCCAAGCTCCAGCAGTTAGGTAGGCGTGGCGGCCAGGCTGCGCTGTGCAGTGGGTGGGCAGGGTGACCGCCACGTCCGCGCTGTGCGGCCGGCGGGCAGGGTGGCCGCCACATCTGCGCTGTGCAGCGGGCGGGCAGGGTGGCCGCCACGTCCACGCTGTGCGGCCGGCGGGCAGGGTGGCTGCCACGTCTGCAGGCTGCTCTGGGCTCGGTCGTGCTGTGGTTCCTTCCTAGACTTTCTGCCATCACAGTGGTGCGTTCTGTGTCACATGGCTCCAGAGTGCCTGTGTCTCTTTGTGGGCAGAGGCGTGTGGGTCAGCTGCCTGAGGGGTGGCCAGGAAGCGGGGGGCGTGGACACTGCTGGGAGCAGCCCTGTCTGTGCTTGGGGCCAGCCGGGGCCAGCCTGCCCCCCATGCTCCGGCTGCTGCGCTCCCGCGGCGCACCTCTGGTGCTTCCCCTACATAGTCCGCTGGACGTCGTCTTGGCGCAGCCGCGCAGGTGGGCTTTACCTGGATTTGCATCCACCTGGAGGGTTACGGATGAGAAGGGCGCTGTGCCTGCACCCCACTCCCAGGGGAAGGGGACGGAGGAGTCCTGTTGGCAGGAGTGGCCTGTCCCTAAGTGGATAGACCTTGGCGATGGGTGCAGGCAGGGCTTCCATCCCCACCAGGACGCGGCCAGCCGAGAGGGCCACACGCTCAGGATGTCACCAGCGGCAGCTCCACGCAGCCTCCCTGACATGCGGGGCCATGTGCCGTGGCCGCGTGGCCGGGCACTGCTGGTGCGCACCCGCTTACGCTGCCAGGAGACCAGGGCAGGCGCGGCAGGGCTGTGCTGGGGCTTCTGCGCCCAGTGGGTGCAAGCTCGGGCTGCCCGGGAGCAACGTGCTCCTCGCACTTCCCTGTGTTAGCCGGCCAGCCCGCCCTGTGCAGCGTGCCCACGGCCTGGTCGTCTCTTCTGAACCACACAGGCCATAAAAAAAGCTGTTTCCCTGACCTCACGTGTCCTGATCGAGCGGTATTTTCTTATGCTACTCCGGTTTTCTTCCAGAAAACCCAGATTACAATGTCATTTGTATATTTACCAAAAAGGGGCTAGTTTGAAACACGTGTGTGGGCAGGTCAGTGTGCATGCCCTGCCTCACCTCACCCCCGCATGCCGTGGGCCGGGCGCTGAGCGTGTGTCTGGCGCTGCCCGGGCCGGTGCAGCAGAGGTGGAGCCTCCCTTGTGCCGGCCCTGCTGCCCTCCCGGCACCTGCGCCTGCCTCGGAGGCCGGGCTCTGTGGGCCCTTTGGCGTCTGAGTCTCCTAATCCTCCCACAGGCCCCTGGGCACGGCTGTGGGTGGCTGTACCGACGGGGAAACACCCGGGTGGCCGGGAGCCCGAGGGCGGGAGGCGGGCGCTGGCCCCGCTGGCCCTGCACCTTCCCCCATTCATGGAGGACTGGGCTGTTCTGACATGGAGTGATTTTCTCTGCCTCCATCAACAGCATTCTGTCATTTTAAACTACATTTCTTTGTATCTTGGGAAGGTTTTGGAGATATTAGAAAGAGCTGCCTTTCATCCTGAAATGTTCCCATCTCTTTACTACAGCCCCATGTTGTAGCCTGTGGATTAGCGATGTGGGTTAAAATCCACTTAAGGGGTTCTTGGGTAAGAATGCCAGCTTGCCAGAAAACCCTGTATGGAAATAGTCAAAACAATTTTCCACCAACCTCCTGAAAATGACATGAAGCACAAACAGAACAGGCCCGAGACCTGCTGCCCCCCCTCCCCTGGCTGCCCTCTCCCCAGCTCTGGCTGCCCTCCCCCTCCCCCCGGCTGCCCTCCCCATCCACCAGCGGCCCCCCCCATCCACCGGCTGCCCTCCCCCCGCTGTCCCCCTCCCCAGCATACTTATTGGGGCTCACTCGGCCCGTTAGGGTGCCCAGGGCAGCACAGCTGGCGGCTGGATGGCTGGCAGGTGGCAGTCTTGCTCCCCCAAGGTGGTGCCGGCATGACCTAAGTCCTGGGGGTGTTTTCGGCTCCACGAGGACGGGGTGTCTGCCTCTCCTGTGGACTGGCCTGGTGAAACTAGCCTCCCCCAGAGTCCCCTCCAGTGACGTCGTCTGTCAGACCGTCCAGGCGGTCAACACTGAGTTCGTGGCCGTCGCGCCGCCGTCCTTCCCAGGCCTGGCCGTGCGTTGCCAGGTCTGCCTGTGCCTCCTGGTGAGAAGTGGTTCTCCTCTGGAGGACCTCGGCTGCGCTGTGGGCGCCTGCCACTGCCTGCTGGAGCCGCCGGAGCGCGGCGCGCCGCAGACCTGCCACAGGAGGCGGTCCGGCCCCGGTGTGGCTTCAGATCTGCTTGGAATCCCGCACTTCACTTCAGGGGTTTGGCGTGAGTAAATGCTTGCCTTCTAACTTGTTGACTTTCAGTCAAGTTACGTGCCAACGGCTGTATTTGGGTCTTTTCCGGGAGCATTGCAGTCCTTATCATGTGTAATTTTTGGAATCTTCCACCTTAAGTCATTGTTTTCCTTCTTCTATAAAAACTTGACGTTCAGAATCTGACAGTGTAGACAACAAGTAGCAGAGTCAGGAATGGCGCTTAGAGCCTGCAGCCGTGGCCGGGCGTCAGCGCTGCTGGGACTGCAGACTCGTGGACCAAGAAAGGGAATCACAGGTTCATACTGATACTTCCAATTCCAATGTAAAGTTATGGGCTTAATTTTTTTCATTTCTCATGTCTTTGTTCTATACAAAAATCCTGGTTCTTCAATGTACTAAATCAGTTTACGGTAAGGAGTTAGTATAATTCTTGCTCTCAGGATATAAGCTGCTGGGACTTCACAGCCAAAATGCTCTATTTAGAGTCAAATGATTCTTTCCTTCATGGGATATACCAGCAATTTGATATATGGTTAGGTTTCTTTCAACTCATTTTCAGTTTCTAAATTTTTAAACATTTCCATAGTTCAAAAGGCAAATCGTAAGGTAAGGTTCATTTAGAGAATGCTTGCTCCCAGCCCTGTTCCTCTGCCCGTAGGTAGCTCAGTTTCTGAGATACATGCATGAAACCTAGAGTTTAGTCAAGGGTCACTGCCTGCACTCCCAGGTTTTAGAGTCACTTGCCCATGTTAGTGCTCCTGTGGTTTGTTCACAGCCTCACACGGTGCCCGGTCCGCTTGGGGTTTTTGTGAAACCCTAACCCAGGGGCAGTGAGTAGGGTGGGAGGCGCCACGGCAAGGAGGCGGGTCTGACCCGCTCTGTATGTGGGCGATGGGCCCGAACGCGAGCCTGGCAGGCGGAGGCTGGGGGGCCGCAGGGAAGAGCTACTCCCCCTGAGCGTGTGAGCTTCTGAGGGTGGGCGTGGCCCGGCGTGGGTCTTAGTCCTCCTACTGGAGTCCTTTATAAACGACGAACACAGAGAGGCTCTCAGAGAGGCATCAGCAGAACCCAGGAGAGCAAGCCAGAGGAGCAGAGCTGAGCGCAGCGCGGCCCGGGGCGCGACGGCACGTGCCGCCATTGCGCCCTGCCCTGCTGTGCGGTGGGAGTCCAGGATCGCCGGCAGCTGGTCTTTGGGCAGAGCATCGCCTGATGGTGCCTTGATTTGGACACTTTTCAGAGCCTCAGAATTGTAAGCTCTTGAACTAATGTGTCTGTTGCAAAAGCCCCCGCATTTCTGGCATATTGCCCTGGCAGCCTTTAGCAAACTAAAACCGTGAGTGTCCAAGGGAGCGTTAGGGCCAGCGGCCGGGAAGCCAGGTGCGGAGCCCTCAGCTGCTGGTGCGGGCCAGGAGAGGGGCCCGAGGGGCAGAGCGCCAGGCCGCAGGCCGGGCCTGGGAGCAGTAAGCAGGGGGTGGGGGGGTCGGTTTGGGGAGAAGGCGAGTTTGCTCCTGGGTGGAGCCTCCTGGGTCAGGCCTGAGTGCAGGACGCCGACGGGGCGCCGCAGCAGCGCGCTTGCCCAGGGGTGTGTGCACCATGGGGTGGGTGCGTGGCCACGACGGGAGTGGAGGCTTCGGGGCGTCCTCTGCTGGCACTCGGGGGGCTCTGGAGGAGTCTGGGGGGAGGTCAGCCCAAGCGGCTTGCGGGGCTTTGATGCTCAGCACTTCGACTTTCTTCCCCTAAGTCGCCTTCCCTCGTTTCCACTGTAACCGCATACTTCGGGGTGGCACCTGCCTGGTAAGTCTTCTGGGAGGCGCCTCGTGGACTCCACCCTGCGCTCTCCTCGCACCACGGCAGCGCTCCAGGAACACCATGTGTGGCTGCCGGAGCCGGCGTTTTCCCCTGCGTGCCCAGGGCTGACGGAGGACGCGTGGCGGGCTCTGCCCTGGACATGGGCAGCCGGCCTGGCCGTGGGCAGCGTGCCCGGCTCTGGGTGGCAGATGCCTTCCGGCTCCTGCCGTGTCATGGCCCCGGGAGACCCCGAGGAGGACCCCCGGGGTACTTGTCCTTGGACTGCTAAGTAGCCCTGCAGTGTCGTTTGCTAGTTCCCGTGTGGCGTTTTCTTTCTAGACGATCGCCCCGTGAGGGAGAGTGAACGAAAAGCGTCTCGGCTGCACTTTGCTTCCGAGGACTCAGCGGACTCAAAGCCCAGCTCTCCAACTGCTGTGAAAGTCGGCAGGTAGGAGCAGAAGCGGTGCTCGAACTTCAGAGAAGTAAGTTTTCCAGATTTGACAGAACGTGAGCTCAGCAACGTCAGCATCTGCGTGCACCCATCTCCTGAAGGGCAGAGGCACAGGAGGGGGCAGGGAGGGTGACGCCCGCCGGCACCGTCACAGCCGGTAGTGTCCCTGACATGAGCCGTTTAGCCATTTCAGTGGGTGCTCGTGTGTAACGTCACACTGTACTGTCGTATCTCGTTCGTGGAGTGCTCGTGGGTGCTTCCGGCTTTGGTGGCTGTGGGCAGCGCTGCAGTGAGCACGGTGCTGGCTGAGGCCCTGCTTACAGCCGGGGCCTGTCCCGCGGAGAGGGGCCGCTGGGCCGCCTGGGGCTCCTGTGCTGGACCGTCCTGAGGAGAGGGGCCGCCCGGGGCTCCTGTGCTTGGCCGTCCCGAGGAGAGGGGCCGCCCGGGGCTCCTGTGCTGGACCGTCCCGAGGAGAGGGGCCGCCCGGGGCTCCTGTGCTGGACCGTCCCGAGGAGAGGGGCCGCCCGGGGCTCCTGTGCTGGACCGTCCCGAGGAGAGGGGCCGCCCGGGGCTCCTGTGCTGGACCGTCCCGAGGAGAGGGGCCGCCCGGGGCTCCTGTGCTGGACCGTCCCGAGGAGAGGGGCCGCCCGGGGCTCCTGTGCTGGACCGTCCCGAGGAGAGGGGCCGCCCGGGGCTCCTGTGCTGGACCGTCCCGAGGAGAGGGGCCGCCCGGGGCTCCTGTGCTTGACCGTCCCGAGGAGAGGGGCCGCCCGGGGCTCCTGTGCTTGACCGTCCCGAGGAGAGGGGCCGCCCGGGGCTCCTGTGCTTGACCGTCCCGAGGAGAGGGGCCGCCCGGGTCTCCTGTGCTTGACCGTCCCGAGGAGAGGGGCCGCCCGGGGCTCCTGTGCTCGACCGTCCCGAGGAGAGGGGCCGCCCGGGGCTCCTGTGCTCGACCGTCCCGAGGAGAGGGGCCGCCCGGGGCTCCTGTGCTCGACCGTCCCGAGGAGAGGGGCCGCCCGGGGCTCCTGTGCTCGACCGTCCCGAGGAGAGGGGCTGCCCGGGGCTCCATGCTTGACCGTCCCGAGGAGAGGGGCTGCCCGGGGCTCCATGCTTGACCGTCCCGAGGAGAGGGGCTGCCCGGGGCTCCTGTGCTTGACCGTCCCGAGGAGAGGGGCCGCCCGGGGCTCCTGTGCTGGACCGTCCCGAGGAGAGGGGCCGCCCGGGGCTCCATGCTTGACCGTCCCGAGGAGAGGGGCCGCCCGGGGCTCCTGTGCTGGACCGTCCCGAGGAGAGGGGCTGCCCGGGGCTCCTGTGCTGGACCATCCCGAGGAGAGGGGCCGCCCGGGGCTCCTGTGCTTGACCGTCCAGCGACTGCACCATTTCACATTCCCAACTAAGGCTCCTATTTTCCTGCATCTTTGCTAATGCTATTTTTCACTTTTAAAGTAACAGTCATCCTTGTGGGTGTGCACTGCTGTCTCCTTGTGGTTTTGAGTTGCATTTCCTTAATGGCTAACGAGGTTGAACATCTTTTCATGTGCTCATTGGCCATTTGTATATCTTTGAAGAAATTTCTGTTCAAGTCCTTTGCCCATTTTCTTTTCCCCCTTTGATATGGCTCCCTTGTCTGTCTGCTCTCTGTTTTTGCTCATTGTCTGCTCATTGTTTTTGCTCTTTATCTGCTTGTTTTTTAAGAGGCATTGGGAACTGAAACTGGGACCACCCATGTGGGCGGTGGGCACCCAACTGCTTGGGCCACATTCATTCCCTACTTGTTGTTTTGTTTTTGCTTGCTGTCTTGCTTGTTGCTTTTTGCTCATTGTCTGCTCTTTGTTTGCTTGTCTTTTTTAGGAGGTACCAGGAACTGAACCTGAGACCTCCCACGTGGGAGGGAGGTGCCCAATTGCCTAAGCCACATCTGCTCCCCCATTTTTTAACTAGGTGGTTTGTCTTGTCGATTTGTATGAATTCTTTATATAATCAGTACATTAAATCCTTGTAAGATACATGGTTTGCAACAATTTTATCCCATTCTCTGTAGGTTTTTTTTTTTCACTTTCTTGGTAAGTCCTTTGCACAAAAGCTCCTAATTTCATTGAAGTCCATTTTATCTCTTTTTTCTTTTGTTGCATGTACATTTGCTGTAAAATCACAAAGTCCTTTGTCTACCACAAGTCCTAAGATATATCCCTGTATTTTCTTGTAAGAGTTTCTAGTATTATCTCTTAGGTTTAGGTCCTTGATCCATTTTAAGTTGATTTTGGTATTCAGTGTGAGGTAGAGGTCTAGAAATTTTTAAATTGTTATGAAATCCAACTTATTTTTTCTTTTGCTGCTTGTGCTTTTGGTGTCATATTTAAGAAACTGTTGCCTAATCCAAGGTCATGAAGATTTATGTCTATGTTTCCTTCTGAAGGTTTTATAATTTTAGGTCTTATATTTAGGTCTTTGATTAATATTGAATTAATTTTTCTATATGGTGTGAGTTAGGGGAACAAATTCATCAGCCATAGATGTATGGATTAATTTCAAGACTCTGAGTTTTATTCAACATTGATCTACCTGTGTATCCTTATGCCAGTACTTGCTCTTGATTACTGAAACTTCATAGTTAAGTTTTGAAATCAGGAAATGTGACTCCGCCAACTTTGTTGTTCTTTTTCAAGATTTTTGGGGGCCCCTTGCAATTCCATATGAATTTGAGGATGGCTTTTTCATCTTTACATTAAAGACTGTTGGAATTTTGATAGTGATTGTGTAGAATTTGTACATTGCTTTGGGTAGTATTGACATTTAACAATGTTAAGTCTTCTACTTCGTAAACACAAGATGTCTTTCCATTTATTTAGGTCTTCTTTAATTTCTTTTATTTATTTATTTATTTTTATTTTTTAAAATATTACATTCAAAAAATATGAGGTCCCATTCAACCCCACCGCCCCCATTCTTTAATTTCTTTCAGCAATATTTTGTTGCTTTCAGTGTATAGCTTACTCCGTCTTATTTAAATACATAAATACGTAAATTCCTCCACATTTTGTTCTTTTTGATGCTGTTGTAAATGAAACTACTTTCATAATGTCTTTTTCAGATTGCTCATTGCTAGTGTATTGTGTGTAGAAATACAAGTGATTTTTGCATGTTTGATCTTATATCCTGCATTTATGTATACAATAAATGCTGAACTCAGTCTATTAGCTTTAATAGATTGTTCTTTTTGGTGTATGCTTTTTTTTTTTTCTACATTAAATCATTTCACTTGTGAAAAGAGGTAGTTTTATTTCTTCCTTTCCAATTTGGGTGCCTTTTGTAGCAGTTTGACATGGTTATGAATTCCAAGAATAGATATTGGATTATGTTTGTAATCTGGTCTGTAGCTGGGTGTGATTAAGTTATGATTAGGGCTTTGATTGGGCCACATGGTTACGGCGTTGAGTCTCCACCCCTTGGTGGGTAGGGACTCATAGATAAAAGACATGGCAAAGGGCAGAGTTGGGGTTTTTTGATGTTTGATGTTGGAGTTTGATGCTGAAGTCTTAAGCTGGAGCCCCAGGAAGTCAGCACACAGAGGAAAGAGAAGCCAGGCCTGGGAAGAGAGGACCTGAACCAGGAGAAGAACACATAGGAATAGAGACGGCTCCTTAGCCACAGCAGAAACCCCAGGGAGAGAGACAGAGCCGTTCACCTGACAGTCTACAGCTGACCTTGTAGAGGAAACAGGAGCTGAGCCCAGAGGAACCCAGGAAGCCTGAGCCCTGGCAGACGTCGGCAGCCATCTTGCTCCAAATAGACTTTGATGAGGGAAGGAACTTATGCTTTATGGCCTGGTGTCTGTAGGCTCCTATCCCAAATAATTACTCTTTATAAAAACCAACCAATTTCTGGTATTTTGCATCAGCACCCCTTTTGCTGACTAATACACCTTTTATACCCTTTTCTTGCCTGATGGCCCTAGATAGAACTTGCAGCACAATGTTGAATAGAAGTGGCAAGAGTGGGCATCCTTGTTTTATGCCCGATCTTAGGGGGAAACTTTCAGTCTTTCACCATACAAGTTTGATGTTAGCTGTGGGTTTTTCATAGATGCCCTCTGTCAGGTTGAGGAAGTTCTATTCTTAATGTGTTGAGTGTTTTTATGATGAACTTGTGTTGGATTTTGTTAAATGCTCTTCTGTTTCAAGTGAGATGCCCAAGTGGTAGTTTTCCCCTTATTCTATTAATATGGTATGGTATATTGATGAATTTTTACGTTTTGAGCCATTCTTACGTTCTTGGTTTAAATCCCACTTGGTAGTGATATATTATCCTTTTAATGTGCTGCAGGATTTGAATTCTAGTAGTTTTTGCAGACTTATTTATCTGTATTCATTTTGGATGTTGGTCTGTAGTTTTCATTTCTTGTGGTATTTCTAGCTTTGGAATCAAGGTCCTGAGGTAGGAAGTGTTCCCTCTTCTATTTTCGAGAAGAGTTTGAAAAGGACTGGTAATCGTTTACATTTGGTAGAATTTACCACAGATGGTATCAGGTCCTGGGCATTTCTTTGTGGGAAGTTTTTTTTTTTCTTTCATTTGTTTGTCTGTTACTGATTTAATCCCTTTGCTTATTGTAGGTCTGTGCAGATTTCCCATTTCTTTTTGTGTCAGTTTTGCTATTTTGTGTATTTCTAGGAATTTGCCCATTTCATCTGTGCCATTTCCTTTGTTGGCATACAGTTGTTCAGTGTTCCCTTAGGAGCATTTTAATTTCTGTCAGGTAGGTGTAATGTCCCCACCTTCGTTCCTGATCTTAGGAATTTTAGAGCCGCAGTTAGAGTTGTCAGTTTTGTTGATCTTTTCAAAGAACCAACTTTTGGTTTTGTTCTTTTTCTTTTCTATTTTTCTATTTAATTTATCTCCACTCCAATCTTTATCAAATCCTTTCTTCTGTTTGCTTTGGGTTTAGTTCTTTCTTCTTGTAGTTTATTAAGGTGGAAATGTAGGTTATTGCTTTGAAATCTTCTTAATGTAGGTGTTTATATAGACTACTGCTTTTGCTGTATCCTATAAGCTTTGGTATGATTGTGTGTTTTCATTTTTGTTCTCCTCAATATATTTGCTAATTTTTCTTGTGATTTCTTCTTTAACCTAATGGTTATTAGGAGTGGGTTTTCAAATTTCTTTGTAAATATTTGGGAATATTTCAAATTACCTTGTATGATTAAATTCAAATTTCATTCTGTTGTTGTTAAGAGAACATACTTTGTATGATTTCAGTCTTTTTAAAAATTTGTTGAGACTTGTTTTATGGACTGTCTTGGAGAATGTTTCATGTGTCGTTGAGAATAATGTGTATTCTGCTGTTAGCAGATGGATCATTCTATAAATGTTGGTCTAATTAGTGTTGTTCGAGTCTTTTCTTTCCTTGTTGATTTTCTGTACCTTATTGGAAATGGAGTGTTTATGTATTCAGCTGTTATAATTGAATTTCTCCTTTAATTTCTTTCAGCTTTTACTTAATGTATTTTAGGGCTCTCTTGTTAGGTGTGTGTATGTTTGTTGAGTGTTATATCTTCTCATTGGATTGACCGTTATATCATTATATTATGTTTTTTGTCTCTAGTAACAATATTTGTCCTGAAGTCTGTTTTAGAATAGCCATTCCAGCTCGCTGTTGGTTACTGTTAGCATGGAATATCTTTTTCTATCCTGTCATTTTTAACCTTTTTGTGCCTTTGAATCTAAAGTGAGTCTCTTCTCAATAGCATACAGTTGGATCATAATTTTTATCCATTCTGCCAATCTGTCTTTTAATTGGAGAATTCAATGCATTTCCATTCAATATAATTACTGATAGGGAAGGACTTACTTCTGCCATTTTGCACTTTGTTATCTATGAATCCTATGCCTTTTTGTTCCTCAGTTTCTTTATTAGCCCTGCTTTTTGTGTTTGATAGATATTTTCTAGTGTACCATTTTAATTCCCGAGTCATTTCTTCTACTATAGTTTTCAGAGTTATCTTAGTGGTTGTTTTGGAGGATTACAATGACTATCTTAATTTATTGCAATCTAGTTTGGATTAATCCCCGTTTACTTTCAATTGTAAGAAAATAGCTTTGCCCCATGTACCTCTGTCACCCTTCCCACCTTTATGCTGTTTTCATCACAAATTACATCTTTATATATTTTGTGTCAATTAATCCAGATTTATAATTATTGCTTTATACAGTTGTCTTTTAAATTACATAGAAAACAAGAACAAAACCAGAAAATATTTTTATACTCTTCTTTTATTTACCTATTATATGATGGTTCTCCAGAGAAAGAGAACTGAGTGGAGTACACATGTGTAAATATTACGAGGTTTGTTTTAATAATCATCTCCCACGACTATGGGAGTGGACAAGTCCAAATTCCACAGGGCAGGCCACAAGTCAGGAACTCCAGTGAAGGTTTCAGGGAATTCCTAGGAACAGCTGGCTGGCTGAAGCAGAAACGGAAATTCTCTCTTCTGGCTGCTGAAATCCTCATTTCTCTCTTTCGGGCCTTCAGCTGATGAGACTTCGTTCATTGCTGAAGGCAGTCTCCTCAGTTGACTATAGATGTATTCAGCCATAGATGCAATCCATTTATGATGATTTAAATCCATGAAATATCCTCACGGTAACAATCAGGGCAAGTGCTAGCATGAACAGCTGGACACCATGCCCCTAGGAACTCACCCATCACTCGTGTGCACTTGCTTTCCTTTGTTGTTTGCTTTTTCCTGTGGCATTGAGTCGCCGTCTAGTGCGCTTTCATTGTACCCTGCAGGATTCCCTTTAGCATTTCTTATAGAGCAGGTCAAATGGAAGTGAATTCCCTGAGTTTTTATTTATCTTGGAATACCTTAGTTTTCCCTTTATTTTTCAAGTACAGTTTTGCAGGATATGGATTTCTTGGTATTTTTCTTTCATCACACTAAATGTGTCTTGCTGCTGCCTTGAGGCCTCCAGGTTGTGTGGTGAAAAAGCAGCTGTCACAGCCATAATGAGGCTCCCGTCACATGCTGAGCTGCTGCTCTGCTGCTGTTTTCAAGGTTCTCTTTTTGTCTTTGACTTTTGGCAGTTTGATTAATGTGTGTCTTTGTGGGATTTCTTTGCATTTCCATTTGAAGTTTGTCGAGTTTCTTGGATGCGTAGATTCATGTTTCTCATAAAGTTTGGAAAATTTTCTGCCATCCTTCAGATTTTTTTTCTGCCCCTTTTCTCTCTTTTCTTTTTCTGGGACTCCCATTACACACATGTTGGTGGGCTTGATGGTGTCCCACAGGTCTCTGAGATTCTCTTCATTTCTCTTCATTCATTTTTCTTTCTGTTTCTCAGACAGGATAATCACAATTGACCTACCTGCAATTTTGCTGATTCTTTCTTCTCCTTGGTCAACGGCGCTGTTGAGCCCTGCATTAGTCTGCCAAAGGGGTGCTGATGCAAAATACCGGAAATTGGTTGGTTTTTATAAAGAGTGTTTATTTGAGGTAGGAGCTTACAGATACCAGGTCATAAAGCATAAATTACTTCCCTCACCTAAGTCTGTTTTCACGTGTTGGAGCAAGATGGCTGCCGACGTCTGCCAGGGTTCAGGCTTCCTGGGTTCCTCTGGGCTCAGCTCCTCTCCTTTCTTCACAAGATCAGCTGTAGACTATGAGGCTCTGTAGACTTTGCCTCTCTCCACAAGGTCAGCTGTAGACTATTAGGCGAATGGCTCTGTCTCTCTCCCTGGGGTTTCTGCTGTGGCTAAGGAGCCATCTCTATTCCTCTCTGTTCTTCTCCTGGCTCAGGTCCTTATTCCCAGGCCTGGCTTCTCTTTCCTCTGTGTGCTGACTTCCTGGGGCTCCAGCTTACTTCAGCATCAAACTCCAACACCAAGAAACATCAGAAAACCCCAACTCTGTCCTTTGCCACCTTTTTATCTGTGAGTCTCCACTCCTAATGACCCACTCAATGCCCTAATCATATTTTAATCACGGCCAGGTAGAGACCAGTTACAAACATAATCCAATATCTATTTTTGGAATTCGTAACCATATCAAACTGCTACAAGCCCTTTTAGTGAATTTTCCACTTCAATTGTTATGAGTCCAAAATTTCTGTTTGGTTCATTTTACAATTTCTGTCTTATTATTGGTATTATCTATTTGTTGAGATATCTGCTTTCTTCTTTCCGCTTGTTCTTTGGACGTGGGTTTATTTAGCTTGTTGAACCTTTTGAAATAGCTGATAGAAAGTCTTTGTTTAGGAAGTCTAATGTCCGGGCTTCTTCAGGCATGGTTTCTACTTTTCCTGTGTATGGTCCATACTTTGTTGTTTCTATGTATGCCCTGTAAGTTTTTGTTGAAAACCAGACCAAATTCTTTCTTCTCCATGCCTTTGTCATTGCCCTTGTTTGTTTGACTTTTCTGAGCCGACTTTATAATGTCTGTATTATTTTCTGTGTGGCCCCTCTGGTGTCTGTTCCGTTAGCTCCGTGCACTGCTGAAGATTGGCAGAGATTTCTTTCAGCACCTGGAGCCCGTGGCTCGCCCCATCTCAGCTGAGAGCTTCTGTGCGTGTCCTGGGGCATGCTGTCAGCACTCGCCCCTCGCCGTGGCCTTCACCTCCGGTCAGCAGGAAGGGAGGGTGCGCAGGCCTGGAGGCACAGTGATGCCCGACTAGGCGAGAGCTTTCCAAAGCCCGTCCAGGGTTTCACCCCTGTGCTCGCCTCCCAAGCCCTGCGGCGAGCCCGTTGTTGGCGCTGGGTGGCCATCCAGGACCTCTGCCTGTGTTTCCAGCAGAGCCCAGGAAGCAGCTCCAGCACGGGGCCAGCATGACTCAGGTAGATAAAGACAAGCTTTTAAGCTGATCTTCCAGGGAGCTCCGGACAGGCTGGAACAGTACTCATTGCAGTGTTTCGTGAGTAAGGGTTGTCCTGCTCCCTCTGGTTCTAGGAATCTGGTGCCTGGGCAGTGGGGGGTTGTTTTCAAGACTGTTTCTGAGTTGGACAGTAAGGAAGGGAACAAGGACAAATGCACATGCCACGAAGGTTGCCGATCTTACCAACAACCTGACATTTCCCTTGAACAAGCACTACCAGCATTGTTATGCAGAGCTCTGAAAAAGGCAGTTCTAATGGTCTTTGCCCATTTCTCCATGATTTTTTGGAGGGGCAGAATTTGGAGTTCCCTACTCTGCCATTTTGGGCAGTATCATTCCTAATACATGATGTTCTGATCTACAGTAATATTTCAGTTTTTCTCTGGTTACAGCATAGAAGGAAATAAAATAAGCCTGTTTATTTAGCATGGCTTGAAAAGATGTATTTTAATCAGCAAAGATCTCAAGGGACTAATGCTTTTTCTAGATTCTCTGCTTTAAATACTTCCCAGCAATATTCGATCTTGTAGAAATTGAAAACATAGAAATTAATAAAACGAAAACAAGTAAAATCCTCTCTGTCTTCCCCATGCTCGCCTTCCCGCATAACTGTAAGTAGCACCAGCATTTGGATGTGTACTCTGTGCCCTTGAAAAATACAAACTCAGAGAGAGCTACTTTTTTGTGTGATCGCTATTTATACCATACTTGGTTTATAAGACTCTGGTAATAGGAACGTAATGGAGTGTATTTATTATCCAAATGACGCTGACTTTAGGTTTTAATAAGAGGCACCAGGGTCACCACTGAGAGGTCTCTACATCATTCGCCGTTTCGTCAAGGCTTTGGTTGTAGATATTTTCATTTATGATAAACCAGCATTACCTGTCCTTGGTAATTTCAAGGCTGAGTTATCCTAGGGTGGGAGTTCAGAGCAGCCTGGTCGGTGCCTGGGCAGCCTCACTGTCAGAGAGGAAGTGGCATGTGCTCAGCGTCAAGGATTCACGGCAGACCTGAGCGGTAGTCCGTGCTCGATCTGGGAAACTTCCAGCAGTAGGAAAAAGTGGCTGTTGCTCATCTCTTTAAGTATGATCAGGTATCATCCAGGGGGCCTACCTCTTAAAATTGGTAATAATTTTTTAAAAATTTAAAAATAAATAAAATACAAAAAGAAAAAATAAATAAATAAAACCAGTAATAATAGAATAGGATGAACTTGAAGAGTGACTTCTTAAGCCACGTCCCCTGAACATGAGTCCCCTTTTGCTGAGCGTAGCCATTGGAAGGCAGTGCCATTTTTCTAACACTCACCTTTCAGTCTATATGGAAGTATTTTCCCTCAAGGTAAAAAGAGAAGTTTCAAACTCAATATCCTTTAGCTTTCTTTTTTTTTTTTTAAGGTTTGTTTTTTTTTTAAATTTATTTCTCTCTCCGCCCCCCCCACCCCCCCACCCCAGTTGTCTGCTCTCTGTGTCCGTTCGCTGTGTATTCTTTGCTTCTGTCCTTATCAGAGGCACTTGGAATCTGTGTCTCTTTGTTGTGTCATCTTGTTGTGTCAGCTCTCCTTATGGGGCGCACTCCTTGCGCGTGGGGCACCCCTATGCCGGGGACACCCCTGCGTGGCAGGGCACTCCTTGCGCGCATCAGCACTGAGCATGGGCCAGCTCCCCACGGGTCAAGGAGGCCCGGGGTTTGAACCATGGACCTCCCATGTGGTAGGTGGATGCCCTAACCACTGGGCCAAGTCCGCTTCCCTCCTTTAGCTTTCTTGACCACATGAATTGCATTGAGGGTATGCTAAGAAAAGAACAAATTGGATTTGAATTTGCTCAGAGATCTCAAAACACAGGTTTCCAGGACTTTCATTTTTATACAAATCATAATGGGGTTGTGTTCAATATGAGAATAGCATGATGACTTCAAGTGATCTTGCACCAAATTGCAGTTTTCCCAGCTGAACCCCTCTTAAACTTCACTTTAGGCGAAGTAATAAGATACATTTTACTTAAGTTGCACCAAAATATTCCTAATAAAAGACCTTGTCAGAATGTCGGCAATGCAGTCGTTTCTTTCCCAGTGGTCACCACTGAGCTTACTTCTCTTTGTAGACCTCGCCCCTCCAGAGCCGCGTGCTCAGACCCTCTGTCGCGGAAGTGCCTGCTCCTGGACGCGGACGACGAGGCGGTCCTAAGCCTCATCGCCGAGTGCGAGTGGGATCTGAGCAATCCTCCCGGGACCGTCCGCTCCAGCCAGGAGCGCGCGGCTGAGCCCCACGGCTCCCAAGGTACGCTGCTCGCACTGCCCTGAGTGCCAATTTCTTACTCTGGGGTCTTTTTTTTTTAATTAGAGAATTTGTAGACTTCTGAGAAAGTCATGTAGAAAATACAGAATTCCCGAGTATGCCTCCTCTGCCCCTGTTTTTCACTTTGCATTAGTGTGGTATCTTGGTTGCAGTTGATGAAACGATATTATTGTAATTATATTATTGACTAGAGTCCAGGGTTTATATTAGGGGTCACTGTGTTATACAGTTCTACGTTGTTGTTTTCTTCAAATTGTTATTCTAGTAACATATGTACAGCCTAAAATTTCCTCTTAAGCACAAATATATAATTCAGTGGTGTTAATTACATTCACAATATTGTACTACCATCACACTGTCCACTACCAAAACTTTTCTATCACCCCAAATAGCAACTCTACAATTTAAGCATCAACTCCCATTCCCTACCCCCACCCCAGCCCCTGGCAACCTGTATTCTAGTTTCTTACTGTGAATCCACTTATTCTATTTCATATCAGTGAGATCATAAAAATTTTGTCCTTTTGTGTCTGGCTTAGTTCACCTGACATGATGACTTCAGGGGCCATCCATGCTGTCGCATGTATCAGCACTTGGTTCCTTTTAATGGCTGGATAGTATCCAGTGTATGTATATGCCACATTTTATTTATCCATTCGTCAGTTGATGGGCACTGCGGTCGCGTCCGTCTTTTGGCAGTCGTGACTAACGCCGCTGTTAACATCAGCGTGCAGGCGTCTGTTCAAGTCCCTGCTCTCACTTCTTTTGGTCTATACCTAGAAGTGGGATTGCCGGGTGGTTTATGGTCTTCTGTGTTTAGTGCTCTGAGGAGCCGCCTGCTTGTCCTCCACAGCGGCTGCACCATTTTACATTCCCACCAGTAATGCACTAGGGTTCCTGTTCCTCTACATTCTTTTCAATATTAGTTATTTTCTGTTGTTGTTTTAAATAGTAGCTATTCTAGTGGGTCTGAAATGGTATCATTGTGGTTTTGTCTTGCATTTCCTTAATGGCTAATGATGTTGAACTTCTTTTCATGTGCTTATTGACCATTTGTATAACTTCTTTGGAGAAATATCTGTTCAAGTCTGTTGCCCATTTTCTAATTGACATGTAGGATTTTTACTGAATATTAAACCCTTATCAGATATATAGCTTCCAAATATTTTCTTCTATTCTGTAGGTTGTCTGGTTACTTTCTTGATGAAGTCCTTTGGTGCACAGAAGTATTGAACTTTGAGGAAGTCCCATTTATCTATATATATTTTTTGTCTTATATTGCTCATGCATTTATTTAGTTTAAAGTTTAAGAAACCATTACTTAACACAAAGTCCTGAAGATACTTCCCTATGTTTTCTTCTAGGATTTTATAGTCCTGTTCTTATATTTAGGTCTTTGATCCATTTTGAGTTAATTTTTGCGTAGAGTGTGAGTTTGGGGTCCACCTTCATTCTTTTATGTACAAATATCTCAAGCTCTATTTGTTGGAGAGATTATTTTCCCCACTGAGTGGACTTGGGACCATTATCAAAATCAGTTGGCCCTAGGTGATGGTTATTTCTGAGCTATCAGTTTGATTCCATTGGTCTATATGTCTGTTTTTGTGCCATTATCATGCTGTTTTTGTTATAGTAGCTTTGTAATAAGTTAAGATCGGGACCTTTGAGTCCTCCCACTTTGTTTTTCTACTTCAAGATGATTTTGGCTATTCATGGCCCCTTACCTTTCCACATGAATTTGATGATTGGCTTTTCCATTTCTACAAAGAAGTCTGTTGAAATTTTTATTGGGATTGTTATCAATCTATCATTCACTTTGGGCAGAATTGACATCTTATAGTATTTAGTCTTCTAATCCATGAACATGGAATGTCCTTCCATTTGTTTAGGCTTTATTTGATTTCTTTTATCATGTTTCATAGTTTTCCATGTACAAGTCCTTTACATCCTTGGTTAAATTTATTTCTATGTTTTTGATTCTTTTAGTTATTTTAAATGGATTTTTTTTCTTGATTTCCTCTTCACATTGCTGATTACTAGTATATAGAAACACTACTGATTTTGTATGTTGATCTTGTACCCTACCACTTTGCTGAATTGATTTATTAGCTCTAGTTGCTTTGTTGTTTTTTTTTTTCAGGGCTCTTTTTCTCTGTATATATGTACATATATATAAATATGATCAGGCCATCTGCAGATAGGGTAAGTTTTACTTCTTCCTTTCCAATTTGGATGCCTTGTATTTATTTTTCTTGCATAATTGCCAGTACAGTGTTTAATAACAGCAGTGACAGTGGGCATTCTTGTGTTGCTTCTGATCTTAGAGGGACAGTTTTTGGTCTTTCACCATTGATGATGATGATGTTACCTGTGCAGTTTTCATATATGCACTTTATCATTTTGCGGAAAGTCCCTCTAGTCCTAGTTTTCCAAGTGTTTTTGTCAAGAAGGGGAGCTGGACTTGATATGTGCCTTTTCTGTATCAGTTGAGATGGTTATATATTTTTCCTTTGTTCTGTTACATTAATTGACATTCTTATGTTGAATTATCTTTGCATGCCAAGGATAGACACTTGGTCATGATGTTTAGATCTTAATATGCTGTTTCTGGATTTTTATTTATTGTCTAGGAGAAATGGGGCTTTTGCATTTTAATTTTCCTGTGATATGAAGGTTAGGATGATTGTAAAGAGTTTAGTAAGATGACATGTTGAGACTTGTTTTTTAGTGTGTGAATTCTGCGCGACGTTGTAAAACCCCCTCTGAATGTCTGGGTGCGCACCTGTGGAATTCCACTTACGGCGCTGCCCTTTCCTACATCTGAGTTGGAAAGACTTGCCGTTGTGTTTCGTCATCGGTTCCTCCACGGCGACCCACAAGGGCGGACGGGGGTCTGGGCAGCTCAGGCCATCCTACCTGGGAGGTGGTGATGGGGGCGCCTTCTTGGCGAAGGCTGTAATGCGTTGTCCTTTCAGGAGTGATTGCATTTGTCTAAGTGGGCTTCTCGGCTTTATCGTGGCATTTTAAAGTACACTTTTTACATTGGGCAAGTCATGGCACCCATAGAGCTGTTTGATCAGAATCACTGCTGTGGATTTGCTGTAAGGTTGACTCCTTTGTTATTAAGCACCTCGTCATCTTTTTCTTATTTAATCAGTTCTGAAGACATTTTAATCCCTATCAGACTCCACCAGGTGCTTACAATGTAATGTTCACTTACAAGGCCTTTGGAGATGTTACAATATCATGTTTACTTACAGGGACTTTGGAGATGTTGCAGTGTAACATTTACTCATACAAAATGTTTTTAATTCAGCAGAATCTAGCCCTCTTCCGAGCCCTGGCTTACTTCAGCTTCAGGGTGGTGACACTGCCAAGAGATGCCACGGGAGGAAAAAAGAGAGCTGGAAA